>NC_051213.1:46369668-46449668 GCF_015220715.1 Pygocentrus nattereri | reverse complement strand
GAGTGACCAATAAAGTCCGCAGTGTGGGAGCTGGCAGCACCATGAACCTATAAACCTATGCCAGTGGGTAAACGGATGCCAGCCGGGAGGTTCAGCGGCGGCTGCAGGCTGTGTGCTGAGTAAAGTGTAGAGGGTGGGCGGCTCAATGTGCGCGCCGATATCCCGACACGCAAGACTCATAATTACTATAGTGAGGTCCATGGGCTGTTGTGATGGGTCATCTCTGCCAGACTCATGTCCTGCTATGCGGAGGGGCCCTGCAGGCATAGCCATCAGCGCTACCACTAAAGGTTCAGGTTTCTGTCTCACTCATTCTGCGTCTCCCTCTATCATTACTTTCCACATTCTTACTCTTTGCTGTCGTTCCTCTGGGTGCCTGTCTCTCTGATTGAAGTGCGGCCTGCACTTCTGGGCATGTTGGGACAAACACCACACATCCACATTTTGAATTTGCATATCTGCCAATAGGCAAATCAGGCCAAGACGCCAAACGGCAGCCTTAAATGCTCACACCAGAATTAAAGGGCCTGTATCTTGGGACACACGAGCTTGGTGTGGTATATAAACATTGCTAAAGTGTCTCAGGCTCTGTGTGGAAACTGCCCGTTTTGAAGTCTATTTTTCTGTGATGTCACAAATATTTATGAACACATATTTAAATAGACCTGAGCAGCAGATATCAGGAGTGTTTCAGTCTGTATTGGCACAATACATTACAGCTATCAGAACAGAGATCAGAGACATAGCTCAGTCTTAAAGGTACAGCAATAAAGAACAAGGAAAATGGTCACGTCAAAATGAATTATGGCTGTTTATGGCACATAGGACCATACAAATGTCATAAATGGACCTTGAGGGAAAAACACAATACATGAGAAAGCAGAAGCAGTGGCGATATTAGGGATGTGGGAGGCACATTACGCTCGTTATTATCACAATACTTCAGCCACGATATGATCCTGTTGAGATCTTTAAGGATTTGTGAGATGCTGAGTATCGCGATACATCGTGATTTATTTCTTTGGATGGCAAATGAGCTTTTTCTGCTTTACCAGACGAAGTTTGTACTTTACTTTCACTTTTTTACTGAGGCAAAACAGAGTTATGGAGCACCAAATCAGCATCTGTTCAAAAAAACGGCTCTCCATCCAGTTCCACCACAGACAGCCGTGGGCCCTGTTTCACTGTTTTTAACACACCCTCGCCCACTTCCACTCACCACGTCACATCGACGTTATGCAAGCAGTAGTAGAGCAGAAGGAGGGGATTATTCACAGGGAGCGCACTCGGTAGGTTAGCCTCAGTGAGCTAATCAGGTAGCCGTGCAAACTTTGCAGGGCAAAACTTTTGTTTGTTTGAGAAGTTTTAAACATAACACACAGAAAATATGTGAATTTTTGCTTTGTCTGGCAGTAAAGACTGCTCTTCTGAATTAGGCCAATCTGTAAAACAACTAGGAAGTATTCAGACCATATATACACAATACACTGCTCAAAAAAACAAAGGGAACACTTAAACAACACAATATAACTCCAAGTAAATCAAACCTCTGTGAAATCAAACTGTCCACTTAGGAAGCAACACTGACCATCAATTTCACAGCTGTTGTGCAAATGGAACAGACAACAGGTGGAGATTATTGGCAATTAGCAAGACACACTCAATAAAGGAGCGGTTCTGCAGGTGGGGACCACAGACCACTTCTCAGTACCTTTCTGCTTTCTGGCTGATGTTTTGGTCACTTTTGAATGTTGGTGGTGCTTTCACACTCGTGGTAGCAGGAGACGGACTCTACAACCCACACAAGTGGCTCAGGTAGTGCAGCTCATCCAGGATGGCACATCACTGCGAGCTGTGGCAAGAAGGTTTGCTGTGTCTGTCAGCGTAGTGTCCAGAGGCTGGAGGCGCTAGCAGGAGACAGGCCAGTACACCAGGAGACGTGGAGGAGGCCGTAGGAGGGCAACAACCCAGCAGCAGGACCGCTACCTCCACCAGGATTGGCAAATTCGCCACTGGTGCCCTGTGCTCTTCACAGATGAAAGCATGTTCACACTGAGCACATGTGACAGACGTGACAGAGTCTGGAGACGCCGTGGAGAGTGATCTGCTGCCTGCAACATCCTTCAGCATGACCGGTTTGGCAGTGGGTCAGTAATGGTGTGGGTGGCATTTCTTTGGAGGGCCACACAGCCCTCCACGTGCTCGCCAGAGGTAGCCTGACTACATTAGGTACCGAGATGAGATCCTCAGACCCCTTGTGAGACCATATGCTGGTGTGGTTGGCCCTGGGTTCCTCCTAGAACAGGACAATGCTAGACCTCACGTGGCTGGAGTGTGTCAGCAGTTCCTTCAAGATGAAGGCACTGAAGCTATGGACCGGCCCACCCGTTCCCCAGACCTGAATCCGATTGAGCACATCGGGGACATCATGTCTCGCTCCATCCACCAACGCCACGTTGCACCACAGACTGCCCAGGAGTTGGCAGATGCTTTAGTCCAGGTCTGGGAGGAGATGCCTCAGGAGACCATCCGCCACCTCATCAGGAGCATGCCCAGGCGTTGTAGGGAGGTCATACAGGCACGTGGAGGCCACACACAATACGGAGCCTCATTTTGACTTGTTTTAAGGACATCACATCAAAGTTGGATCAGCCTGTCGTGTGTTTTTCCACTTTAATTTTGTGTGTGACTCCAAATCCAGGCCTCCACTGGTTAATAAATTTGATTTCCATTTTTGTGTGATTTTGTTGTCAGCACATTCAACTTTGTACAGAACAAAGTATTCAATGAGAATTTCATTCATTCAGATCTAGGATGAGTTATTTGAGTGTTCTCTTTATTTTTTTTCAGCTGTGTATATACAAAACCATTATTTACAGGGTACTTTCTGTTGGAGGTGTCTGTCTTAAAAACCCCAACCTCTAAATTTACAGTCATTAAATATATGAGTAATATATTTCATCCATTTATGAACGTTTATCATCTGCTGCTATTGGAAGAAACGCTTCAACCTACATTTTTGTCATTTTTCAGTTTTTGACATAATTTGAAAATACCTGTTGTCCTATATAGTGTGTGTTAATTTCATGATGAACGGACCAGAAGAAACGTCCCAAAATAACTTGGAAGAAACTCTGGTTCCATTGACTTGCACTGAAGTTAAAGCAGGTTTTTTCCTTCTCCTGTAAAATGACTATTTTAGAGAAACAAGGTTTCTCCCAACAACAGTGGTATATTTTTCTGAATACATATTGGATGAATATGTTTGTAACTTAATACAGGCCTGAAAGATGTGCGCCACATTTAAAAACAACCCGTTTCAAATATGCTTGCCAATATGTTGCATATATATTATAATATGTTGCAAGTATTAACTTCACTAGCTAATAAAGTGATGGATGAGCCTCTCCAGAGAGGAAATGACAAGGACTTGTAGAAATCAGTACTGAAACAGGTGGTGACCAGAAATACAAAGCACCACCTTACGGACTAAGAAAACAAAGGAAATTGTACATTCCTGCACAACAACAAAAACAAAGAACTTCCTTCTGGAAAGGAAAGTCCATGTATGAAAATTAAGCTACAAAAACAGGCTGTTTGGAATTCATTGTTTCTGTGATGTCACGAGAACCAACTCATTTCCATGGTTCCACAAATTTCCATATTTCCAGTGGTTTAGCTCTGCCCATTCATATTGAAATTCTGGAGAGTGTTTTAGCGCTGAGTGCTTTTTGAATGAGGCACAATAGCATTTATCCTACGTCAGTTTTAAAGCCAAAGTAACAAAAATAGTTTAATTCTAATAAATGGAAAATAAAATAAATAGTATAGTGAATCATGAAAGATGAAAATGAATTATGGCCATTTTTGGGACTGAAGCCATCCATATTCTGGGCCTCAAATAAAACAATAAAATGAGAAAAAAGGAGGATTTGGTCATTTCACTGTATAAACAGCCTATTTACTTGCTATTTTATTTACCTGCCACAATAATCCAAACACTAGCGCCTCTATAAACCAGGGGTACTGTGTGCTCACGTTCCCTAACAAGGTCTAATGCTACTTATAGCAGCTCTACCTGCTTTTGAAATGCTGGGAAACTGGAAAAACGTAAGGCTGATCCACTGTTGTACTTGGGTACATCCGACATGATTTCAAACACGACAGAATTTGACCAGACCTAACTTTAGGCCTATTCATAGCATTCGATTACGTCATTAAGCAGACCACATTGCCACTTTGGTAGGTGAGCTGTGACTCTGTGCTCTGATAGAGCTCGACTCAACACCGTTACTGCATTGGCAACCCTGGAAATGCCTAAAAACCAAGTAAAACAGACCAGAATGACCACTAATGACCACTAAATAGACATACAGACGCTTTAGATGTGTCTCCAGAAAACACTACGAGAAGAAGTTTGGTTAGATTGGAGGACTGGATCCATGTAGCCTGCACATCTCCAATGTTCAGAACATTCCAGTGCGTTTTATAAAACTAATAAAAGTGGCTACCAAAGCTCTTAAATAATGAACTCATATCGCTGCTGTCAGAAAAAACCCTGGTATCTAAATTTTTGTCATTTTTCAGTTTTTGACATAATTTAAAAATACCCGTTGCTCTTTACATTGTGTGTAAATTTCACGATGATTGGACTAAAAGAAATGACCCAAAATGACCTGGAAAAACGTCTGGTTCCATTGACTTACATTGACAGTAAAGTAGGTTTTTCCCTTCTCCTGTAAAGTTGCCATTTTGGAGATACGAGGTTTTGTTCCGACATCAGCGATACAAATATTAAACTTGAGTCAGCTTCTTTTTCGCTGGCTTTTTCAACAGTCTGTTTGATAGACTTATTTGTTTTCATTTGGGTTCACCTTGGGTTCCTCAAAAGGTGCCCTTAAATAAAACGTACTACTGTTATAATGTTTTGGTTCTGTCTGTTCTGTTCGGATTCACTGCTACTGCTTCCACCACTGACCAGAAGCCAGACATCAACCTGGATGTGTGTCCAACCTTAATGTTTACAAACAGCTCTGGTCTGAATTAGTTCAGCATTCAGTTAAATAAATATTAACATGATTAATAATCGAAATAATAATAAAATCAATACATGGGTCATATTGCACTGTATTAAGTGCTATTTGCAATAATATGCTGTATTAATTTTCCTCTGATTAGCCAAATCTTTTGATTAGCAGAAAAACTTTATGTTTACATACCTGATTATTGGAGTCTGGGCCATTCCCATTCCTTTCTGAATCTAAGAGAGACAGACAGACAGACAGACAGACAGATTTGAATATCAGAACAGCCACAGCCATAGAGATGTAGCTCTCTAACCTCATAATGATCCAATTTGATTCATGATTCATTAAGAAGTGATTCAGTACATAATCAAATCTCAAATGTACGACGGCGTTTTAGGGCAACTGTTGATAAAAATAAAAATAATAGAGAAAAAGTTGTCAAATTTAGAGGATAATGTGAACTAACTGAAGTGGGGCTGAATAACGTGTTGGGGTCTCGGTTGCCGCACTGGCGCCGGAGCTCCACTCCCTCCGGTCTCTCTCTGGATCATTTTGATCTTCATCCTCACTGTCTGTGAAACCTCATGCCTTCTTTGAATGGGTGGAGATGAAGCCCCCGATAGCCGTGTAGACGACCCTGCCTGAGATTCTCCTTCAACAACACAGACAGACGGTTTCCTCCTCGGCCGTTTCTCATACTAGTACCAGGCTGGTGCTGATGTGCAGGAGAGACGGGGAGGCTGGGTGTTTCTTTATGGGGGAATCGATATGAAAGTGCAGCTTTCTTTTTTTCTCAAAATAGTACAACCTTTTTCTAGAAATATTACGACTTTAATCTCAAAATATTATGACTCATCATTATTGAAATTATGAAATATTATCCTCTACTATTTTTATTTTTATTTTTATTAACAGTGGCCCTAAAACGCCGTCATACAAATGTCACCAAGATGAACTGGTTTGATTCTTTTTAAAATACACTGAATACACAAATGTGATGTTACACACACACACACACACACACACACACACACACACACACACACACACACACGACCGTACCTCCTGTGTTCTCCATTGGAGAGTCTGCCGCTGGATTCTCAACTTCTACTGGCTTTGACATTCTGATGTCTATGAGAGAGAAAGAGAGAAGCAAAGACACGGACTGAAGAATCCGGGCAAAACTGCTCGTCTTTTGACCAAAACGCACTTCTTTCAGCAGCTGAAAATGTCTTGATGTTCAGAGATGAAAAAGAAAGAAGAGCCTCAAAGATAAGAAGAGTTTCTAAAGGGAAAGAGAAACTTTCGTCCGTAACATCTCGGGTTGCAGAAGTTCGAAAATTCTCGATCCGTGAGGGAAAGCACATTCAAGTCAAAGTTGAGTTTCAGAGTTGTGACACTTCAGAGTCCGGCACTCATCTCTCTCTACAAACATGAGTCAGAACAGCCCACCGTACTCAATACATCACTCCCCCCATTACAGCCAGCACGACCAGCCAGCCAGACAGAAGATGAAGCTGCCACTTTGCTTTGACCACTAAAAGACCAAAGCTATAGTTTTCCTCCTGTCCCTAAGTGTAGACAATCGGTCAAGGCATGTTTGGTGTCTGTAGTTTGCTTCTCTAGTTTTGCACTGGAGCAATTAAGGACAATAAAGCTGATTATCCGTGGAAGTTCATGGCCAACGCCTTCTGAAGGACCCCCAGCACGTGCTTCTGCCCACACACTGTGAACACACACCCGCATAATCTAGACTAAAGACCTAAATCTGGGCCATAAGCTACTACAGGGCTGTGAATATAACACATATTTTAGATTTGTAAGTGCAATTGTAAAATAAGTGCATTTAAGGATGAATTACTGACCGGTCCATTGGGGCCCAGTGGCTTTGAGTGGCCTCAAATCTTTAGCCAATCCGCTACAAGCATCAGATAAATGAGTAGCCCTTGAATATGTAGAAAAAACTAAATAAATAAAATACATTAAGTTTTCAACTGTTATTGACTCATGGACTTGTGTTATTGTGTTATCACCATTACTGTTGAGTGTTGATGATGTGATGCTGTCTGAGATCATGACGATTTACTAGAGTACAAAAAGTTAAAGAGGAAACCTTTTAAAACCTTTTTTGGCTTAACAAAGTTGTTGCTATGGTGATTGCTAAGTTGTTTCTAGACGGGTGCTATGATATCCCAGGTGGTTGCTAAGATGTTGCTAGACCATTGTTATGGTATCCCTGGTTGTTGCTAAGGTGTTGCTACGCCTTTGCCATGGTGTTACTAGGCTAGTTGCTATGCTATCCCAGACGATTGCTAAGTTGTTGCTAGGTGGTTGCTATGATATCCCAGGTGGTTGCTAAGACATTGCTAGGCCATTGCTTGGTATCCTTGGTTGTTGCTAAGGTGTTGCTAAGCCTTTGCCATGGTGTTAGTAGGCTAGTTGCTATGCTATCCCAGATTTAGTTGCTTCTATGCAGTTGCTTTGATATCCCAAGTGGTTGCTAAGATGTTGCTAGGCTGTGGTATCCCAGGTTTTTTTTGCTAGGCCATTGCTATATAATTCCATGTGGTTGTTAAGGTGTTGCTAGGTTCGTTGCTATGCTATCCCAGGTGACTGCTTAGTTGTTGTTCGGCTGTTGCTACGATATCCCAGGTGGTTGCTAAGGTGTTGCTGAGCGACTGCTATGGTATCGTTGGTTGTTGCATAGGTGTTAGGTGTTGTTAGGTTGTTGCTATGGTATCCCAGGTGCTTGCCAAGGTGTTGCTAGGCTAGCTGCTATGTTATCCAAGATGACTGCTCAGTTGTTGCTAGGTGTTTGCTATGACATCCCAGGAGGTTACCAAGGCTCCAGCACCCCCCTGCGACCCTGAGAGAGAAGCAGATTAGAAAATGTGTGTGTGTGTGTGTGTGTTTGTGTGTGTTAGGCTGTTGCTATGACACCCCAGGTGGTTAGAAAGTTGTTGCTAAGCAGTTCCTACGCTTATCCAGTTGGTTGCTGAGGTGTTGCTAGGCCACTGTTATGGTATCCCAGGTGCTTGCTAAGGCATGTGCATAGATGTATGTTAGAATGTATGTGAATCTGTGTGTAATGAAAGTGTGAGGGATGACTTTTGTGACATCATTTATACCAGATTTGGACTTTCCACCATTCATTTCCACAACAGCACTGTTCCAGCTCTACGGCTCTATGATTGTGCAACGTTTCTTGGTTCTAGTGCAAAAACTATAAACTGTGAAAACAGTATAAAAAAGCTCCCAAATGCTAATTTTATATTCACCTGTTCATCACTCTGGACACATCTAATATTTCCTCCTACAACCTATTTGTAATCTGTAAAGTTGTAGAGTCTTGGAATCATATTAGAATTATTTTATACATGTTTCTGCCAAAAATTGTTTAGGTAACAAATACATACACATACATACACACACATATATACACATACATACACACACATACATACACCTAAACATATATACACATACATACATACACATATATACACATACATACACCTAAACATATATACACATACATACATACACATACATACATACACATATATACACATACATACATACACATATATACACATACATACATACACATATATACACATACGTACACACACGTACATATACATACATACACATACTCATAAATACACACACATACATACATACGCACCTATACACAAACATACACATACATAAACATACATATAGACACACACATACACACACATACACATATATACAAATATATACACATACATACATACACATACACACACATACATACATACACACACATACACACACACAATTTGCCCAGAAGGTCCTTGTCAGAATTCAATTGATTAGCATTACGTCATCATTTATCGTAACACTTCCTATTTTTGTGCGCTGAGGCCCCTGGGACAGCCCCAGTAGTGTCCCTCTGAGACGGGGTGTGTTGGGCTGCAGCTACAGAGAGAAAACATGGTCACACTTTATTTGAAGGCTACCTGCATAAAGTCTTCCTAACATATACATAAACATGGAATAACTTCTACAAAGCAAAACTTCAGAATTTATGAACAACACATGGCAGTAATTAAAAGACATCATAAGATACTTCACAAAGTACGAGACGTTGTATTGACATGAGAGGCCTTAAACTGAAGTGACACACTTGTATGACGCATCATTTCCACAGAGATCTACACGCTTAAAATGATGGTTCTTCAAGGGTTCCTTAGTAAAGGCAATGATTCTACATAGATTTGCACAATGAAATGGTTCTTCAGATTGATGGTGAATGTTTGTGGGCTCTACAGAGCACCAGAAAGGGTTTTCGACTGTCATAAGCTTGAGCTTGGGCCCTTTTTGGGCCCGTCAACCAGGAGAACTATTTCACCATGCAAAGAACCATTTAAGCATATACCATTTATTGCTGTCGGAAAAGCCTTGTATCTCCAAAATGACAAGTTTACAGGAGAAGGAAAAAACCTACTTTACTTTTAATGTCAGTCAGTGGAACCAGAACTTTTTCCAAGTAATTTCAGGTTATTTCTGTTGATCTGTTCATCAGGAAATTTACACACAATATAAAGGAACATAAGAACTTTAAAATGATGTCAAATATGAAAAATGTCACAAAAAACAAACACACACACACACACACACACACATATACATATATATATATATATATATATATATATATATATATATATATGCCTTTCGCCCGATGGATTGGCTCCAGCACCCCTCCGCGACCCTGAGGGAGAGGCGGCTTCGAAAATGTGTGCGTCTGTGTGTGTGTGTGTGTGTGTGTGTGTGTGTGTGTGTGTGTGTATATATATATATATATACACACATATACACATACACACACACATCCACACACATATGTAAAATAACTCAAGTGCATTTAAAAGCAAGTATTTTTGTAAGTTGAAAAACAATGACTTCAACATTTATAAAACAAGGACAAATTAAAGTCAATTAACTGATAAATGGTCGTTAAGCTCCACGTTATGATTTCCATTATGTGAGTATGATGCCTCATAACAGTGTTATGAGTGGAACAAATGACTGTCACTAAGTTAAATCCCTTCCGTCAATACAACGTCACTTATTTCATAAAACATCTTACGTTATCTTGCGATAACCGACAAAAGCTCTTCGTAAATATTCAACTATTGTTCTTCAAATACACCATTTAACACTTACACACTCGTTATGAAGTCCCTAGGTAGCCGTCGAAAAAATACAACACTGACCACTATGACATCGTCAAATCAACCAACCACAATCTCGGCAATACCACTGACACCAATAACCTAGCAATCCAATTAAAGCTTAAATGAAAAGGCTTTAATAGAAGACTTAATGTACGCATTTATATGCTCTGTAAACGAAAATAAAATAACAAAAAACACAGACGGCTGGTCTTTACAAAAACTGGGCCGCTTCCTTTAAAGAAAACACACTCACAGATGCACACACACACATTTTCTCATACAGACACACTTACTTCCCTTTTGTGAAATATATGCAAATAAGCCCAACGACTGACTAATTATACCGGCCACCTGCATATTAAAGTACCCCCCTGCCCCCCTCCCCCCAACCTCACTATCTGTCTTTCACTTTTCTCCCTTCCTGGCCGCCCCTTACGATAAGAAGACGAGATGATAAAGGACACGTTGGCCCTACGGGACTCAGCAGGGCTCATCCGCACAGCAGCGTTATCACGGCGCCAGATTTGGACCTACGTGCTAATAACGAATCAGTAGTGCTGCAGAAATGCCCTGAAGCACTGAAGCCTGATTCGTTACGGCTTCATTAACCTGGTTTTGGATCTGGTCAGCAGTAGAGAGACGTTTAATAAACCCCACTGCGTTAAAGATCTAGCCTAACATTCATCACATCGTATTGGAAACAAACCCAACATAGCCTTCATCAGAATCAGAACCAGAATCAGAACACGTCATTGATCCCAGAGGGAAACTGCAGTTATTACAGTTGCAACCACTTATGTAAAAGAATAAACACTAATAATTTAAAACAAAAAAAGAGAAATGTGCAACATGTATGAACATTATTATTTTTATCTGCATTTTTAAAATGTGTTTATTTTGTTGTTTTACATATATATATATATATATATATATATATCTTTTTTTTTGCCATTTTTACTTCTCTGCATCATTTGAGCTCTGAAGCTGTCCTTTACATTCTTTGCGAATTTCATGATGCTTGGACCAATAGAAACGCTCCAAAATGGCTTAGAATAAAACCTCTTTCCATTAACTTACACTGAACGGAAAGAAGGTTTTTGCCCTCTCCTGTAAAGCTACTGTTTTGGAGATGCTTGTTTTTCTTTGGACAGCAAATAAATAAATAAATAAATAAATAAAAGTATATTTTGTACCTATATATGAAAAGTTCATTTGCAGAAACATATCTCCATTTTAATGCATGTCCTTTTCTTTTTTATTGCGCATTCCAGGTAATACTGAATCATAATCAAACTGCGGGTGTTTCAGGAAACAAAGTTCAGCTCTACTGAAGTTTTTGTTTCATTTCAATTTAGATTTTTTTGGGCAAAATTGGCCATTTCATGTTTCAATTGATTGAACATATTTATTTAACGTAAAATAAGCAGAAAACTGCAAGTAAAACAGCCCATTAATGGTCAATATGAAACTTCTAGAAGATCAGATCTCAGAAAATCCTAAGGCTGAGTCTCAACTGGCTCACTGCTCCCTGTATAGTGCACTATATGGGCCTTGAAAGTTTGGCTTTTACATCCCAATATTGCCATTTATGTCCAGCATGAATCGTGCTCACACGGCTGAATCCAAAGAGGGTTTCTGTTATGCGACCCCAATTCTTAGGCCCTGATTGACTGAACAGATTTATCGGGTTCTAATCGAGATCAGTGTACATGTTTGACGGTGTTCCTGCTATAAAACGTGACCTTGCAAGGTCAATAATGGGTTAACTCACAACAATCAGCTCACTTGTTTAAAGGATGGTGCTCATAGTTTTGGAAATGAAGTTATGGGCGCGCACACGCACACGCGCACACACACACACACACACACACACACACACACACACACACACACACACACACACACACACACACACACAGATTATATATATCTCCGTTTTTAATATTTTTCAGTTTTTGACATCATTTGAAAACACCTCTTACCCTTTACATTGTGTGTAAATTTCATGATGAGTAAACCAAAAGAGATGAAAATGACTTGGAAAGACGTCTGGTTCCATTGACTTACATTAAAAGTAAAGTATATATAAATATATATATACACACACACACACACACACACACACACACACACACACACACACACTCACACACACACCTTTTAATCATTTTAACTCCAGTTTTGGAAAGTCCTGTTTTTTTCATTTACTCCCCTTCCTTATGAAAATAAATTATCTTACATATCCTTATATTTCAAATATTTAGGTGGTGTTGATTATGCATATTTAGAAGAAATATCTCCTAAAAACATGAATAACTTGTACTTAATGGGTGTCTTGACTGCAAATTAAGTGAAGGGTGGTCTCTGATTTATGCACAGTAAGGTAAAAACTTGTCAAAAAATAATAAATGTACTTTTGCAGAAACCCAGACTTGGTTGTATTGTTGTTATGTGGTCAGCACTGCTTTCTGACCACCCTTAAAGTGTGATTGGTCAGTACCTCACTGCTGTCAGACGCCTTGCAGACGGCGCGCTTTTCCAGCTGGGTGCTATGTCAGGAATGGAGGAAGTAAATGCAGGGGAAAGCCCCTCTGTTGTCCCCTCCGCCCCCCCCCGGGCCATGCTGGGAGAAAACGCAGAAGTCCAGGCTGTGCTGCGCTTGCAAAGAGCCGGCTGAAAAGCTGAAAGTGAGGTTTCGCCAACATTTCCAGATTGCATCACGAGCAGGTGCTGGTTTTGGTTTACTATGAGTGTGTGAGTCTGTCACGCTCTGCAGTGACGGCTCGGTTGGAGGACTCCGCCAACGTACCCAACTTTCCACACGCAGCTCACCAAACACAATCATTTTTACTGTGGAATATGATTCATACAAAATATTGTGGCAGAATTTGCACAGCTCAGCCACAGTATATGTAGAGATTGTTTTCAATTATGTCTTTTTTTCCCCATGTCTAATATCTCATAAAGGCTGCTTATGTTGCGGTGCCATTAAGCCTGATATATGCAAATTACCTCTGATCTGTTTGGCTGCCTTATTTAAAAAAAAAAAAGGCCTGAAATAAAAGAAGCTTTATAAATTCAGCCTGCATTGGTGGAGCTAATCTGCTGCGAGGCACATTATAATGCAAGGTAATGGGTAAATGTGTTCATGTTTGTGACATCACAACCATGACGAATTCCAAACGGCTGTATTTTTTCTTCTTTTTGCAGCTTAGCTTCCCAAATATGTACTGCAAGCACTGGAAACGCTACATGTTGAAAAAAGGTTTATGTACTTGAACTCCTTCTTTCAGTTTTCGGTAATATGGGCCCTTTAATATTCTAACTAACGTAAAGGGGAACCCCACTGATTTTTCAGAATTTCTGCAGTCAGAGTGGTTTGGTGTGAAATGCTCAAATGAAACTTACAGAGTCAGAACTGCTCACAGTGGTGGTGATAGGAACCAGACGTCCGCCTCTAAACGCTCACAGAAAGTTATACAAAACTACTATGGCGAACACTTGAGAGACTGATTAATGAAAGTTTTGAGAGAAAAAAAACTGGCCAAATTTTCTAATCTAGAGCTACAGGCAGGGTGTTGTGAGACATAATCGTACCTAAAAGAAAACATATTTTATGATTTTCCACTAATTTACAGTCATCAACATTGCAAAACAATATAAAGAAGATGCATGCAGGTCATTTTAGATAATATAATAGCAAATATATTACTAATATACCCAATATTGCAACCCCTGGTTCCTAACACCACCCCTATAAAGAAATCTGAATATTGTCAATGATAATATTACGTCAACATTTTGAAATATCTGTGGAATTCCCCTTTAACCGTCTATTTCACAGTGTTGCCTCAGGGCAACAAGTTTTCCTCACTTTACAGTAACATTTTACATGTTTAATGGTAACAACAGGGGTAACAATAAAAGGAAGAGTTTGAATAAGTGAATAAAATGCATGTCAAATCTCTGAGTGGGCACTTTTAAACCTCAGAAATATGTTTGTTGCCTAGAAGCAACACAGTGCGACAGCGGAATGGAATTACAAGCTCAGGTCTCACCACTTCAGGGAACACGGCTCAGCATTTACATCATTTCTTCTCAGCATCGCACAATGTTGCCTCAAGGCAACACAATCCAATAGGACCCCTGCACACATTATTTTTTAAAATGTTTTTGAATTTCATAATAAAATTGCTCTCATAATGAGTGTAGTAGAGGGTTAAGTCAAATTCAGCTTGGCCTACAGGACACCACTGATAAAGCTTGTAGTTTATCACAATTCATAAATGAAGAAATCTGTTTGATGGTGAGCAAATTTGATGCAGTTTCATATGAAGTGATTGTGGAGTATATTATTTATGATGTACTTTATGTGTAACAGGCCGAAAGCCTGCGTCTCACTTCCCTCTCTATTTCCCCTTAGACTGGGGTGAGCACAATGTGCTAAACCAAACCCTTACTGTCAGAGCGGCTATTAATAATCACACACACACACACACACACACAAACACACACACACACACACTGATGCGTAGAGATGCGCACACACATGATCATATTAACTCTGCATGGTCTTTACGGCCCCAGCAGTCTGTCCCGCTTATGTAGTCTGTAATATAGATATATAAACACACACATGCACAAAGATGCACTGCTGTCTACATCAACTCACATCTACATACTTTGGAATCCATTCCAGTTATTATTATTATTGCTAAAGCTTGTAAATGCTACCAACTTCTCTATTCGCCCACTTCTGCATTGATGCATGACAACTGTACCATGTTGATCTTCATCTTTCAGACAAAATGTCACAAACGCTAAACTCTGAAGCTCAAGCACTGCCTTTATCATTCTTATCTATTTGGTTAACATGTAAACACAGTCATTCAGAGTGGTTTGGTGTGAAATGCTCTGTTCTGGAGAAACCTACAGTCAGAATTGTTCACAGTGGTGGTGATAGGAATCAGACGTCCACCTCTAAAAGATCCAGAAAGTTATTATACAAAACTGCTGGTTACAAATAAGCCGGAGATATTGTTTTGCAAAAGTTATGAGATAAGATTTTGGTGTTGTGAGACTAAAGATAGGTTCGCTGGTCATTTTAGATATATAATAGTATATGTATCGCTAATATAGCCAATACTGCGTCCCCTGGTTCCTATCACCACCTCTAAAGAAAGTCACGTTGACATTAATCAAAAGTTTGAACACCAGTAAGTTAACACATTGTCTGAGGGGTCACTTTTCAGCCAACTTGGTTCAGAACTTCTATTTATTTTTAACAGTATGGGGAAAAAAACACACAAAACGTTATTTACATGTTTACATGTGTTTGGTTACTTCAGAAAATGTAACCAACTTCTAAGACTGAACTTTGGAGGTGTCTGCAGATTCTTTAAGGAACTGAAAGTGAGTCTCCTGAAAAAATGGATGCTGTAATAAGGACAAAGTGTGGACACACTGAAGGGTGAAGGGTGGTCTCTAAACTTTGGACTAGGGGAAGAAACCCACAGATACATGGGGAGAAGAGGCAAACTCCCTGGTCACCTAGTTACCTGGCCGGGGAATCAAACCCAGGCCTGTCTTGCTGGGAGGCAACAGCGATTGACAGTTTGACAAACAGACAAAAAAAAGTGCATATGTATGCAAAATAAGATTAATCAAAATGGAAACTGTAAATATATTAAAATATTTATATATGGCAAACAATTTTGGGATATTTCAGGCTAGATTTGATATTAGATTTTAAATATTAATTTTTTGCTCCAATTTCTGATTTAGCAACCCAATATCAATATGGCTATTGGATCAGTGCCATTTCTAATATAGATATATAGTGACCCTGAAAAGTATTTGGACACTGTAACCATTTAACCATTGGTAAACCTCAATGAACTTCTTTATGTTACTGCACAAAATGTTTAAAACCTCCAAAAAATGTTTACCACACCATCAAATCGATGTTGGACTCTTTGTGTGGAGAAGACTGGAGATGAACAACCTGACTGCACTAAGACAAATGTAAAGCACAGAGGTGGCACTTTTCCGTACAGTGGTTTCACTGAACTTGTGTTATTCATGAACTAAGAAGCATATAAAGGCATTCTGGATGTAAACCTGTAGAGCTCTGGAATGAAACTGCTTACAATGGTGTGTTTACTAACACAGTGAAATTAGTACATCTTTAAGTATGGCACAAATACTTTTTGGGGGCCACTCAATTTATCCTGCTGGCTCTCTTGTTGCCTCAATCTATTTGCTGTTTTATCTCTGCAATGTACTTGGTTTTTGCTTTCATTTAACCATGTTTCGGTTCATTTTCACAGGAATGACCTGCTTTGTTCGTATTTTTTTCAGCATTGTTATTACAAGTTATATAATGTTTGTGTGTTATTGACTATACTTTGATTTGTATTTCCATCCAACTCTAACCTGAAAATACTTTAATGAATGTAAAATGTATGAATGCTGTTTTTAGCGCCTTACTTTATATATCAGTAGTGCTTATATCATACAAGACCCAATTGATTGTTGTCATTTCATCAAGGACAAGAGCTCAATTAAACAGATTCCAACAGCTTTGGGTCCTTTCTGGAGTAATGACAACCGTCAAATGTGAATATCAGATTTTAATAGCCAAATTTCTTTTCTAAGCAGCAGAAACTCAAAATCTGCAGTAATATAAATATACAAAACACTAATTTACAAAGTCAGCTATCAGCAGCCCTTATTGTCACACTTCTGAAAGAGGTTTTCTGAGGTCACATTTAAACAGGGATAAGTGGTGCCTTGTCAACAGGTCTTTTACTGATACCAGTGAATCTATGAAACCTTAATATCATGACATTTCATATGTCAAATGATATATCGGCTGGGCTCTAATATAATTTGCTAAAGTATAAATTACAGATCAAAGATCACAATGAAGGTACAGTTATGCTACACTGCTCAGCATTTAAACATTATCTCCTGTAGCTTTGGGTTAATATTAGATATAACTGAATATTGCAGTAATTAACCATTATTTTTTATTGATATTTACCCATATTTAACCACTCCCTTTGTATAATCAATGTAATCTATGGTTGGTTAAAAAATGTCTACGGAACAGGTGAACTTAAATGTGGGCTACACTAACAAAACATCACTAACTAACTTAGTGCACACATACAAACTCTGAACACCACTTATAAAGATCATAATGCAGATTGTTTTTCAGTTTTCATTTCAGTCTGGCAAAGAAAGATGGAATAAAGGCAAATGAAACAATAACTTTACAGAGTAAAATGGATGGGTTTGTCCAGAAGAAGGAAGCTAAAACGCCAGTTTGGGAATATTTTCATTTCCAGCCAATCAAACATGAAGATGCACTTGATGTTAACAATATTACATGCCATTTGTGCAGAATGTAGTTACTATTATAGAAGATTAAATAATATTAAAAGCGAGCCCAGTTGGTAGTTATTTGGTAATTATGCTACTGTCAGGGAATATATTATATATATATATACATACACACACACACACACACACAAACATGCACACACATTTACATGTACACAAATATGCACATATACACAGAAATACACAGTTTTTCATTGTGGATTTACAAACGAATGAATCTTTGATTTTGGTCTTATTTGATCAGGTCAAAGTCCTCAGTGAATACTTGAATAAATATGGAATATTTATATGAATTTACTGCCCACAACTTAACACAAAACAAACTACACCCATCTTTCTCTAAAGAAGCCAGCAAAGCATTGAAATGTGCTCTGAGTTGTTTCATAATCCTACTACTTATGTAACAATACGACATTTGTATTGTATCTTTTTGTATCATGACTAGCATGCTAGCTTGGGGCTGGTGTATTAGCTTGAGGCTAACAAATTACCAGAGTGTGACATTGGTACTTTTATCACATCAAGCGCTCTAATAAACTGAAAATGGAAACATTATAAGATGAGGCACATTTTCAGGCTCTCCTTATGACGGCTATGTTGTAAAATACTGCAAAAAGTTCTTAATTTTGTGTGTTCTTTTTCCACTAAATCATAGCCAATCATCCTCCACATACAGACATAGTTACCAACACTCAGCAGTCCTCTTTAGTCCTAAATGTGAGCCTAAATCTAACCTCATCAGCATTCATTTTCCTAATAATCGTAGTAATAGTAATAACAACCTCACCTTTACTGGGACCTTGAGCCTCGCTAGGACCCAAGCCTTGACCAGAGTTCCAGGTACTCAAGTTAAAACTTTGATGAAAGGCAACTTTTCCATTTTTGTCAGTAATATTTAGTTACAAATTCCCTTTTCATGTTTAATTCCATTCAGTTACACCAGTGACGGCATCTGTCCTGCTTCGTGATTGGTCACACTTAACTTAGCGTTATATTTTAGGCCCAAAGGGCAAAGAAGAGAGCCTAACTTCAGTTCCTGATAGACCCTGAACGTACTTAGATGCTCTACTGCAGTTTGAGAAGTCACTCAGTAACTTCTAAGCAGATTTTCTGACCTGATACTTCTGAAACTTATTTGAAAGTTACTTTCACTTATGTCATTATTTCAGTACTTTTCCTGGCATATAGGCAGCTGTGTGACTACTAGGGGGGGCAGGGAGGGCTCTGTCGCACTGGGGCCCACGGATTGGGGACTGCTGCAACACAAACCCCTAAAATCCTTATTGAGTCTCTCACATAGATACTAATACAACTGTACACCAACGACTCTAAAAAGAAAAAAAAAGATCTAATTATAAAAGATCTAATTAGAAAGATCTAATTTCTTAACGTACTACACCAGTCAGCTTCCATCAACACCCACTACTGCCTGTGAGTAAAGCTGCATTCATCCCGAGCTTTCCTTCTTTGAGGCATCACTAGAGCAAGTAAACAAGTAAATTACACTGGCATTTTTGTTTATTCTGATTTTTTTATAAGGGGGATCTGTTTATTTGTTTGGATTGGGGCCCATAAGACCCTCTTTATGCCACTAAGCCACCATGAAGTACACTAAGTACACTACAGAGCTCATATTCATATTCATAGAGATCACAGGCCTTAACCTAAGCCTAATCCCAAGCCTAACCTAAACATACACTGATGTTTTGGGAACACTTCATCTGTAGACGACCTAAATAAAGACATCGTACCACATGCATAAGCATTGAATGTTATATTTATAAAGCAATATTTGAGTCTTTATGAACAGCTTATGACAGTAGTCGCAAGACATCACAAACT
This sequence comes from Pygocentrus nattereri, assembly GCF_015220715.1. Classification (NCBI taxonomy): domain Eukaryota; kingdom Metazoa; phylum Chordata; class Actinopteri; order Characiformes; family Serrasalmidae; genus Pygocentrus; species Pygocentrus nattereri. The sequence goes on along the minus strand of NC_051213.1, from coordinate 46,430,164 downwards.
GAAGAAAATGACACTATATTGACAAAAGAGGTTTGCACTTCAGCTCATGTAGAACTACGAAAATGATGCTTCACAATAGTGTCATAAACAGAACAAAAGTCCATCACTTTAGTTTAAAGTACCTTATGTCAGTGCAATGTCATTTACTTTATGTCAGCTTGCTGTTCTGGCATAAGCTGGTTATAAGTACTCAAATATTGCTTCATAAGTGTGTGCTTATTCATGTGTTACGTCGTCCCTATGTAGGTAGCCTTCAAATAAAGTGTTACCGATGTTTTAAACGTTTTAAGCAGAAACTATTCAACTGAAGAAGCTATTTGGATCTGGACAGTAAGCGTGCACTTGCACAGACACTCTGTACTCATTATCAGCTAATCTCTAACATTTACTCATCTCTAACATTAACCCTTTAAAGGCCAGGCCCAAAGTTTTAGTATACACATCTATATGCTAAGAATAGCCCTGTAGTTACTGAATAACAAGCCTTAGTATGGAGCAAGCCTGGGATTTTAAGGGGTTAATGCAATAAATAGTGATCAGTGTGTTTTTCAAAAGCCAAGTTTTAACTGTAGTTCTCATGTAACGCCTGGTTTAACTAAGTAATACTTCATTAAGCTAAATCTGATGCTGCACTGCTGATAGAATTGGACCAATCTAGGCGATGGCTGGAGATATCGAGAACGCTAGAACCAAACCTGCGCTCTTCTTACTAGCTAACAACATCTCAACTGCTTTTAAAAAAAAAGAGATTTGTTATTTTACTGTATTCATGTTTATTTGTGTTCATTCCAATGCTATACAGAGCCTGTACAAGCAAAACCACACTTACTGCCGACAACCCTTAATTATCAGGACATCATAGTGATGACCAGCTTGCGGCCCAGTCATCACTATGACGGCCCGGTCATCACTATGATGCCCTTGGATCAGTTGTTAATACTGACTCATCCAGCAAGTCAGAGTTGGATGAGCTCATTAATGGCTTCAACCTTCAGCTTCATTGGCATTGCTGCACCCCGAAAACAGAAACTTGGCAACCCTGCACAGCGCGCAACGTACACATACCTGGCAACCACAGGTGAGAGTAATCCATAGCTGCTACGGGAGCCGTCTTTGTCATGCTGATAACGATGTGTGCCCTCTTCTCTCTTTTCTCGCTCTCTGTTTCTCTCTCTTCCTTTTGCACATTCACACGCTGCACTCTTTCGCGCTCTCTCTCTCTCTCTCTCTCTCTCTCTCTCTCTCTCTCTCACACTCACTCAGTCCTTGTCAGTATACGGCCAATAAGAAGGAACAAACTGATAACGTAGTTTTGGTTGCAGTGTTGGTGGAGGGGGGGGAGGAAAGAAAGAAGAAATCACTCCTCCACTCCTCCCTCTCTCCTCCCTTCCTCCTTCTCCTCCTCCCACACCTCCCTCCGCCCCCGGCGCCACCCCCGGCCTGCCCACTTCCTCACCAGCTAAGCATTTCCCTACACACGCAACATTCTCACTGTATAGTAGATCGTTTTATTCTCTCCATTTAACCACTTATGGCTGAATTAGCACATTAAAGCCGAGGAATATTGTCATATCATATTCATTCACTGATCTCAAGGGCTGTTATGTAGATTATAATTTAGTAAGTATGACATTAACATGCAAGTTTTGTAGTAAAGCCGTGAACACTTGGTTTGTTTTGTATTTACCAGTAACTGATATCAAATATTTAATAACTACCACAAATTTTTCAGTAACTATTATACATTGTTCACTAACTAGTGGGTTTCATTCAGTAACTACTATGCATGACTTAGTAACCGCTAGAAATTGTTCAGTGTCTACTATGAATTACTCAGGACTTCTATGAATTGTTCTGAAACTACAAAGACATTTTCAGTAACTATGATTCATTGTTCACTAAGCTCTATAAACCATTCAGCAACTACTATGAAACTAATGTGTAAGTAACCTCTTAAACGCCAGGCTTAAGAGCCACTTATCAATGTTCATCATGCAGCAGGTACTAAAAATTATTCAGTTACTACTAAGAATTATTCAAAAACTGCTATAAATTATTCAAAAACTACTAAGAATTATTCAACATCTACTATGAAGTATTCAGAAACCATTGACTGAATAACTACTATGAATTTTTCAGGCCTTTATGAATTATTATGTAACTACTTTGAATTGTTCAATAACATACAGTTGTAGCTGTTTTATCCCGATATAGATTAAACAGCTACAACCATCAATTATTCACTTTCTACTATAGATTACCAACTAACTACTATGAGGTATGTAATAACTACTATTAATTCGTTATTAACTACTATAATTTACATAGTAGTTAGTAACTACTATGAAACTAATGTGTAAGTAAGGCTTAATGTCAGTTATTAATGCTTATTATGGAGCAAGCACTATGAATTACTCAGTAACCACTATGAATTGTTCAGTATCTTCTATGAATAACTCAAGCCTTCAGTGAATTAGTATGTAACTACTATGGATTACTCACTAACTACTATGAAGTATGTAGTAACTACTATTAATTATTCTATAACTACCACAATTTGTTCAATAACTGTTTTAAAATTCAATAACTACTATGGATTATTCACTACCTACTATGAAGTACGTAGTAACTACAATTGATCCTTCAATAACTACCATAAATTGTTCAATAACTTATTAAATCTAATAACTACTATGAACTATTTAGGAAGGATTATGAATGACTCACTAACTGCTATGAATAATTCACTACCTACTATGAAGTATGTAGTAACTACTATTGATCCTTCAATAACTACCATCAATTGTTCAATAACTATTATACATTTCAATAACTATTGTGAATTATTCACTACCTACTCTAAATTATTTGGTAACCCTTACCAATGACTCAGTAACCACTATGAATTGTTACGTACCTTCTATGAGTTACTCAGGCCTTGGACTAATCATTGTGTAAATACTATGGATTATTCACTAACCACCCTGAATTATTCAGTAATGATCATGAATATTTCAGCAACCTCTATGAATTATTCCATATCTATGATGTTCAGTCAATTATCCAGTAAGTACTACAGATTGCCCGGAAGCTAACAAGTAACGTATTTAAGCCCATAAATCCCAGGCTTATTAATCGGTTAGAGTCTGTAAGAATGTAAAGGGTTAAAAACTCCTTGGGTCATATTAATATGGCATACAAATATGAAATATACTGTTTGAAGCCATGAGTGTATTGCAAAATATAACAGACTACATTCTAATTTACTTTCAATGCACTCATTTTTGTATAGGGAAGCATACAGGGTTTGGGGGGGGGGGGTTGAGGCGGGGCAAAGAAGCAGAAGCAAGTAGCACGGGGCGAAAGGGTGAACGAAAGAGCACCAGAGGAAGGAGGAAGTAAACAAGTGCAGAATGGTGGGCAGCTCGCAGTGGCTTTGGTGAAGAGGAAGAGAGGGGGATGAAGAGAGGGTGAGAGAGAGAGAGAGAGAGAGAGGGAGAGAGAGAGAGAGAGAGAGTGGGACGGTCCTGCTGACGAGAGAGAGAAAGAGATGAAAGGATCGATAAACAGATGAAGTGATAGAGGTGAAGGAGGGGGAGAGCTTCTTGCCACTGGAAAGTGCTGGGGCTGCTGGAAAGAGTCGCTCACGAGCCGTGCGGTGAAACTCACTCACTCGCTCGCTCACTCACTATCTGCACTGTACATCACTGTCACATTCAGCAGTGCCACCGCACACGCACAGCCCGGTTATAAACAGCACGGGTGAGGATGCGTGTTCCGTCTTTAACTTCGTCTTTCCACTCTCACTCTCTCTGAGCTGTGACGCATCTCCTCCGGTGCACACTTTGCGGGTCAGAAAAGAAAAACTGACCACAGCCTTTTAAAGCCATTTTGACACCTCGACACTTTTCCTCTAGCTGAACAGCCGAGAGGTTCACTTCTGTGGCTTTGCAATTGAACCATAAAGCTAATGAAGATGTCTTCTATAAAAATGAACAAAAGTCAAGAAAATTCAGATCCAGGCTTCCAGACAGCTGCTACCACCGCCATGCTTCTACGTTTACTTTAAGAGCTCTACTAACCATATGGGAGCACTTTGTAGCTCTTCAATGGTCAGGACCCCCACAGGACAACCACAGAACAGGTACTATTTGGCTTTGGGGGGGTGGGGGGGGGGGGGGGGGGGGTCATTCTCAGCACTGCAGTAACACTGATGTGGTGGTGGTGTGTTAGTGTGTGTTGCGCTGGTCTGAGTGGATCAGTCACAGGAGTGCTGCTGCAGTTTTTGAACACCTCAGTGTCGCTGCTGGACTGAGAACCAAAAATATCCAGCCAACAAAAACAGACAGAGTGTGGCAACAAGGAGGTGTTAATGCTACTGCTGATTGGTGTATGTCTATTTGGGTAAAAGTACTTCCTTATAAATGTACATAAGCATCAAACAGGTTTTTATTAGAGGTCTGTGTGACTGCAGATGTGAAAAATTGAGTTGTTCATGTCTCACATAAGAACCTTTAATAGAACTGGTATATTAAAAAACTATTATACACACTATATATATATATATATATATATATATATATATATGCCATGAGTGGCCAGGCATTACAATGCATTTGTCACAGGAAGGGTGTTTATAGGCTTGCCGCAAACACAAAATATAAAACAGCGGCCAACATAAAATGATAAAATACACCATTTTTCAGACAATAATTTACGTTATTATTAATAATAATCAACATAAACAAGTATTCTGCCAAGAAAGGTAGTTCCTTTAGACTATAGTATCGGTGGCAAGCAACCATGTACCACTGAATGAGGAGAACATTCGGTCGCCCATCACCGTCACCAAATTACCACCACAAGCCTTATTTAGCACCAGTTCAGCGGCACCCTCTTCTCACGCTGGGGCTGAATCTCAAACGGCTCCCTGCTCCCTACATAGTGCACTACATTGGAATGTAAATACTGGATCCTGCAGCCCAACAGAGCAAAATACAGCTAAGAAATACTCACTTGGGACTCAGAAACATCAATGATGCACTATTTGGCTGGAGAGGCTAGAATTTCTAAACTAGAACACCGTTTAGGGAGTTCTGGGATTCAGCCTGGGTTCGACGCAACTTCTGACTGAAACACGGACATTTGAAGCGTGTGAGACATTCCCATCCGTTTTACAGCTAATCATATTGTAAGTGCTTTAATTTAAGCCTGTGATATTAATGATGGAGCTGTTTCCAGCCCAGTTCTACTTTTCCACATCTTTCCTCACAAACTTAAATGTATTTCATTGGGATTTTAAGTGCTAAATCAAAACAAAGTAGAAAGTAATCGTGAGGTGAAAAGAAAAGGGTTTTCAAATTTTTTTTACAAAATAAAAATCTGGAAAGTGTGGCGTGCATTTATATTCAGCCCCCTGTACTCTGATACCCCTAAGTAAAATCCAGTGTGATCACCCGCCTTCAGAAGTCACCTAATTAGTAAACAGAGCCCACCTGAGTCATTTATTCTCAGTATAACTAGAGCTGTTCTGTGAAGGCCTCAGAGGTTTGTTAGAGAACATTAGTGATCAAACAGCATCATGAAAACCAAGGAACACACCAGACAGGTCAGAGATAAAGAAGTGTGAAGTAGGGTTAGGTTAGAAAAAATATCCCAAGCTATGAACATCTAACAGAGCACTGTTCAATCCATCATCCGGAAATGGAAGGAGCATGGCACAACTACAAACCTACCAAGACATGGCCGTCCACCTAAACTGACAGCCCAGGCAAGGGGAGCTCTAATTAGAGAAGCAGCCAAGAGGCCTATGGTCACTCTGGAGGAGCTGCAGAGATCCACAGCTCAGGGAGGAGAATCTGGGTAATGGGTAAAACCTCTGCCTGCTACGCTGTAGACTGGGGTTCAATACCCACCTGGGTAAACACCCTACACTATACCAATAAGAGTCCTTGGGCATAACTCCCAACACTACCTTGGCCTACCTGTGTAAACTGATCAAATGGTAAGTCGCTCTGGATAAGAGCGTCAGCCAAAACTGTAAATGGTGGTGGCAGCATCATGCTGGGAGGATGCTTCTCTTTAGCAGGGACAGGGAAGCTGGTCAGAGTTGATAAGAAGATGGATGGAGTTAAATACAGGACAATCCTGGAGGAAAACTACAAAAGACTTGCGATTGGGACAGAGGTTCACCTTCCAGCAGGACAACGACCCAAAACATACAGCCAGAGCTACAATGGAATGGTTTAAATCAAAGCATATTCATGTGTTAGAATGGCCTACCCAAAGTCCAGACCTAAATCCCGTCGAGAAGCTGTGGCAAGTCTTGAAAATTGCTGTTCACAGACGCTCTCCAGCCAATCTGACTGAGCTCGAGCTATTTTTCAAAGAAGATTGGGCAAAAATTCTCCATGACCTCACAGAGCTATTTAAAAACTCCAGCAGCACTGCTGTGTCTGATCCACTTGTACCAGCACAACACACACTAACACACCACCACCATGTCAGTGTTACTGTGGTGCTGAGAATGATCCACCACCCAAATAGTACCTGCTCTGTGAGGGTCCATGGGGGTCCTGACCACTGAAGAACAGGGTAACAGAGTCTCAGAGAAACAGATGGACTACAGTCTGTAACTGTAGAACTACAGAGTGCAGCTATACAGTAAGTGGAGCTGATAAAATGGACTGTGAAGGTCGTCATAGGAGGCGGTCATAATGTTATGTGTATGTTATGTGTATGGGACACACATGTAAGACGAATGGCTCAAGAAAACAAAAAAGCCTCTGTTGGCATCTTATTCAAATTTCATGTTCCACCTTAAATAGTGCAGCAGTTACATTCTGCCTCTACAGGAGCCTGAACGTAACTGCTGCTCCATTTAAGGTGGAACCGAATATTTAAATAAAAAAAGCTGCAGGAAAAAAGGCCCAAATTCAGCAACATAGAAATACAGCTGGTGTGTTTGGTGATGTGACTTGCATTTGGGTGCAGATCTGTTGTCCCATAGATGTTGTTGAGAGTCGGGTGTGAGCACAAATTAGGTTGCAATGCATGCTGGGGATTGTAGTGCTGCTGATTGTGAAATGGGCTAATAATAACAGAAAAGTAAAATCATTTTGAGGGCCGGACTGGATTGTGCCGTGGGTCTGATCTGGCCCGCATGCCTTGGGTTGGACGCATGGGCTCTAGTCTGTACTTGTGCAGTTTCTCACATTGTGACTATGTGCAGCGCTGCATGTTCACCAGATGGGGGCAGCATTGCATAACTTCCCTCAAAAAAAAAAAATAAAACATCCCAGACAGTTTGGTACAGTTCTCATCTGATTCAATTCCGCTTCTTATTCATCTTATTCTTTCTAATTTGTTCTTACAGCAAATTTAATCTGAATTGGATTTTGCATCTTTGCTGTTGCGGTAAGGACATTTTCACTGGTTCTGAGGTCTAAATGGCAAACAGCAGGGCCTTTTCCATTAATCTTTGGCAGACAACTACTATATTTGAATTTATCATAAATATGAAATTTTTAAATTTAGTAGACAGTACATTAGACAGTAAGGTCAAAAATATATATATATTTTTCCGGTCAATCCAGGAACGCACTGCACTCTTTGGCTAACTTATGTTTCCAAAGTAGGTTTGTCTGACTTTGAAAACTTTTTTCGTCAGTGTCACTATAAGGACATATCAGTGTGAGACAGAGACACACACACACACACACACACACACACACACACATCATTTAAACCATTTCTCCTTCTGGGTCACAGAGGGAGCTGGAGCCAATCCCAGGTGTTATTGGGAGAAAGGCATGATACACCCTGGACAGGTTGCCAGTCCATCACAGGGCAGACAGACAGACGTACACGTCCACTCACACATTCACACCTAGGGGCAATTTAGCATGTCCAATCAGCCTGACTGCATGTCTTTGGACTGTGGGAGGAAACCGGAGAACCTGGAGGAAACCCACACAGACACGGGGAGAACATGCAAACTCCACACAGAGAGGACCCCGGTCACCCGGCCGGGGACTCGAACCCAGGCCCCCCTTGCTGTGAGGCAACAGCGCTACCCACCACGCCACCGCGCCGCCTGAGACAGACATTTTCTATACAATTTTTTATTATTTTTTAAGTATGTTTGGATTTAGGGGTGGCACGGTGGCATGGTCTCTCTGTCTGCCCTGCCTTTCACCCGATGACCGCTGGGATAGGCTAACCCAAATCAATGCTGGACAAAAAGCTCAAATCTAGTACTCAGTAGAGTGAATGTAAAAGTACAATTGTGAGATATTAATGAAGTAAAACCAGCACTGCTGTGTCTGATCCACTCTCACCAGCACAACACACACTAACACGCCACCATCACATCAGTGTCACTGCTGAGAATGACCCACCACCCTAATAATACCTGCTCTGTGGGGGGTCCTGACCACTGAAGAACAGGGTAACAGAGTATGCAGAGAAACAGATGGACTACAGTCTGTAACTGTAGAACTACAAAGTGCACCTTTATGGTCAGTAGAGCTGATAAAGTGGACGATGAGAGTAGACAGAAGGACTTAGTGGCCGGGTGGTGTGCATATCTACAGCATCATTTGACGGGGGGCACCCAAACTTTTGATTCGATCCCCAGTGCCGACAGTCTATGACTGACGTATCTTGGGCAAGACACCTAACCCCCAATTGCTCCCTGGGCGCCGTGGATAGGGCTGCCCACCGCTCCAGGCAAGTGTGCTCACTGCCCCCTAGTGTGTGTATGTGGTGTTTCACTTCACGGATGGGTTAAACGCGGGGGTGGAATTTTCCCCGTTTGTGGGATTAAAAAAGTATCACTTAACTTAAAACATGAATAAAATGTTACTCATTCTCTTTAATTCTGGAAGCTTGTCAAAGCATCCCAGGCCTAGTTATAGCTGCTAAGACTTCTGTTTTGTTGAGGAGGGATTTAGTGAATGGTGCACTACGACTGGATTGATTTACGTGAGAAAGTACGTCCTATTATTCTGCCAAATCCAGTTTTTGCTTCAGAGCATCCCGGAGAAAGTGGTGGAGTGAAAAACAGATATTTTCCCCTCAAATGTGGAAATCATACATGAACGGAATTTCAAGTTTTTCTATCAAAATTCCTGTAAAATTAAATGTTTGTGATGTAAACAGTCATTCGGACCATTTTGGTGTGAAACGCTCAGTTCTAGAGAAACTGTTCATAATGGTGGTGATAGGAACCAGACATCCATCTCTAAAAGCTCCCTCACAGAAAGCTATTACATGAAATGGTTATGAATACTCTGCCTGATGTCTGAGATATCATAGCTCTGAGATAAGCTTTTCACCTAAAATGGGTTTTTCTATATCCATTCATGAGGGACAAGCAGGGCATTCTAACGCAAAATTTGCCCCCAAAGAAAATGCATTCCTTTCAGATCTTACACCATTTTACCATCATCATCACCACATATGAAGCTCAGAAGACTTGCGTAGGCTCACTGCTGGTTTTGGATGGTAAATAAAATGGGTATATCTGCGTTGTAGTCATGGCGACCCCTGGTTCCCATCACCACCACTGTAAAGACGCCTGAGTCTCCACAATCGACTGTTTCACATGAAACCTCTGAATGACTGTGTCTACACCTCAACCCCTGGATTATGTGGAGATGTTGGAAAATGTGCATAATTCCACTTTAAGTGTAGTAATGAGGTACATGGACTTCATTACTGTCCACCACTGTCCAAAATACAAACGTTCTGGAGGTGTTTTGTGTAAATAAAAATTAAATTTGGATGAACAAAATTGCTCAGTAACATCAAAATGTGCTGCAGAAAACAACACGTTTCAGGATGGGAGAGTTTGATGCTGCTGCCGTTTTGGTTCCGAGTTAATTTGATACTTTCAGCCACAGTTAATGTTTCTCTGTGTGTGTGTTTATATATGTGTGTGTGTGTGTGTGTGTGTGTGTGTTTCATGGTCAGCAGACAGGTTGCCCGTCTGGCTGTGCGTAGTGCAGGTCAAAGGTCAGACCGGTGGACAGACAGCAGCGGGGTCGAGGCGGGCTGGAGCCGCGTATGTCAACAGGATTGGAGGTCATTATGTTGCCTCGACAACAAAATGTCTCAGTTTCCATGGAAACACCATCCTCATCAGGCTATACAGCATGACGGCTGTGAAAGGCTGTGTTTTGGTGTGTTTATTAAAAATGACCAACAGCAGATTCTCTGATCAGAGCACGAGCAGAAGCCCTTACACACTCAGACACACCAGCTCACGGCTCTCCTTTACCTCTCCTCTCCCTTTACCTCTCCTCTCCCTTTACCTCTCCTCTCCTCTCCCTTTACCTCTCCTCTTCCTTTACCTCTCCTCTCCCTTTACCTCTCCTCTCCCTTTACCTCTCCTCTCCTCTCCCTTTACCTCTCCTCTTCCTTTACCTCTCCTCTCCCTTTACCTCTCCTCTCCCTTTACCTCTCCTCTCCTCTCCCTTTACCTCTCCTCTCCTCTTCCTTTACCTCTCCTCTCCTCTTCCTTTACCTCTCCTCTCCCTTTACCTCTCCTCTCCTCTCCCTTTACCTCTCCTCTCCTCTTCCTTTACCTCTCCTCTCCCTTTACCTCTCCTCTCCTCTTCCTTTACCTCTCCTCTCCCTTTACCTCTCCTCTCCTCTTCCTTTACCTCTCCTCTCCCTTTACCTCTCCTCTCCTCTTCCTTTACCTCTCCTCTCCCTTTGCCTCTCCTCTCCCTTTACCTCTCCTCTCCTCTTCCTTTACCTCTCCTCTCCCTTTACCTCTCCTCTCCTCTCCCTTTACCTCTCCTCTCCTCTTCCTTTACCTCTCCTCTCCCTTTACCTCTCCTCTCCTCTTCCTTTACCTCTCCTCTCCTCTCCCTTTACCTCTCCTCTCCTCTTCCTTTACCTCTCCTCTCCTCTTCCTTTACCTCTCCTCTTCCTTTACCTCTCCTCTCCTCTTCCTTTACCTCTCCTCTCCCTTTGCCTCTCCTCTCCCTTTACCTCTCCTCTCCTCTTCCTTTACCTCTCCTCTTCCTTTACCTCTCCTCTCCTCTTCCTTTACCTCTCCTCTCCCTTTACCTCTCCTCTCCTCTTCCTTTACCTCTCCTCTCCTCTCCCTTTACCTCTCCTCTCCTCTCCCTTTACCTCTCCTCTCCTCTTCCTTTACCTCTCCTCTTCCTTTACCTCTCCTCTCCCTTTACCTCTCCTCTCCTCTTCTTTTACCTCTCCTCTCCCTTTGCCTCTCCTCTCCTCTTCCTTTACCTCTCCTCTCCCTTTACCTCTCCTCTCCTCTTCCTTTACCTCTCCTCTCCCTTTACCTCTCCTCTCCTCTCCCTTTACCTCTCCTCTCCTCTTCCTTTACCTCTCCTCTCCCTTTACCTCTCCTCTCCTCTCCCTTTACCTCTCCTCTCCCTTTACCTCTCCTCTCCCTTTACCTCTCCTCTCCTCTTCCTTTACCTCTCCTCTCCTCTCCCTTTACCTCTCCTCTCCTCTTCCTTTACCTCTCCTCTCCCTTTACCTCTCCTCTCCTCTTCCTTTACCTCTCCTCTCCTCTCCCTTTACCTCTCCTCTTCCTTTACCTCTCCTCTCCTCTTCCTTTACCTCTCCTCTCCTCTCCCTTTACCTCTCCTCTCCTCTTCCTTTACCTCTCCTCTTCTCTCCTCTTCCTTTACCTCTCCTCTTCTCTCCTCTTCCTTTACCTCTCCTCTCCTCTCCTCTCCTCTCCTCTCCCCTTCCTTTACCTCTCCTCTCCTCTTCCTTTACCTCTCCTCTTCCTTTACCTCTCCTCTCCTCTTCCTTTACCTCTCCTCTCCTCTCCCTTTACCTCTCCTCTCCTCTTCCTTTACCTCTCCTCTCCCTTTACCTCTCCTCTCCTCTCCCTTTACCTCTCCTCTCCCTTTACCTCTCCTCTCCACTTCCTTTACCTCTCCTCTCCTCTCCCTTTACCTCTCCTCTCCGCTTCCTTTACCTCTCCTCTCCCTTTACCTCTCCTCTCCTCTCCCTTTACCTCTCCTCTCCTCTCCCTTTACCTCTCCTCTCCCTTTACCTCTCCACTCCGCTTCCTTTACCTCTCCTCTCCTCTCCCTTTACCTCTCCTCTCCTCTTCCTTTACCTCTCCTCTCCTCTCCCTTTACCTCTCCTCTCCATTCCCTTTACCTCTCCTCTCCCTTTACCTCTCCTCTCCTCTCCCTTTACCTCTCCTCTCCTCTCCCTTTACCTCTCCTCTCCCTTTACCTCTCCTCTCCTGTCCCTTTACCTCTCCTCTCCTGTCCCTTTACCTCTCCTCTCTTCTCTACCTTTACCTCTCCTCTTCCTTTACCTCTCCTCTCCTCTCCTCTTCCTTTACCTCTCCTCTCCTTTTCCTTTACCTCTCCTCTCCTCTTCCTTTACCTCTCCTCTCCCTTTACCTCTCCTCTCTACCTTTACCTCTCCTCTTCTTTACCTCTCCTCTCCTCTTCCTTTACCTCTCCTCTCCTTTTCCTTTACCTCTCCTCTCCCTTTACCTCTCCTCTCCTCTCACTTTACCTCTCTCCTCTGCTCTTCTCTCCTTTTACCTCTCCTCTTCTCTCCCTTTACCGCTCCTCTCTTCCCTTTACCTCTCTCCTCTACTCTTCTCTCCCTTTACCTCTCCTCTCCTCCCTTTACCTCTCCTCTCCTTTCCCTTTACCTCGCCTCTTCTCTCCCTTTACCTCTCTCTATGTTCCTTTTCCCTCTGTTCTCCTCTCTACCCTTTCCTTCCTCTCTTTCTTTCCCCTTTCACTCTTCTCTCCTTTTCTCGACCCATATCTTCTCCCCTTTCTCTTCCTTTTCCTCTATTCTTTTCTCTTTCCCTCTCTTCTTCTCTTTTATACTCAGACTGTCCCACCCGCTCTCTCTTTCCCCTCATCGTCTCTCCTTCTTTATCGTTGCTCCGGCCTCTAGAGAGCCATCAATCTTCATACTGTCACACCTCAACATGACCTGTGTGTGTTTTATGTTTATCCATTGAAACAATGGATGATGACTTTTTCTGGCAAATATTTTAATACATATTTATGTCATGTGGAACTTTAAAGGATACAATTTTGAACAATCAGCAATAACATTAAACCACTTCTTACTGTATAGCTGCACTCTGTAGTTCTACAGTTACAGACTGTAGTCCATCTGTTTCTCTGATACTCTGCTACCCTGTTCTTCAGTGGTCAGGACCCCCATGGACCCTCACAGAGCAGGTACTATTTGGGTGGTGGATCATTCTCAGCACTGCAGTAACACTGACATGGTGGTGGTGTGTTAGTGTGTGTTGTGCTGGTGCGAGTGGATCAGGCACAGCAGTGCTGCTGGAGTTTTTAAACACCTCAGTGTCACTGCTGGACTGAGAACAGTCCACCAGCCAAAAATATCCAGCCAACAGCGTCCTGTGGGCAGCGTCCTGTGGGCAGCGTCCTGTGACCACTGATGAAGGACTAGAGGATGACCAACACAAACTGTGCAGCAGCAGATGAGCTGTCGTCTCTGACTTTACATCTACAAGGTGGACCGACAAGGTAGGATTGTCTAACAGAGTGGACAGTGAGTGGACAGTGTTTAAAAACTCCAGCAGAACTGCTGTGTCTGATCCACTCAGACCAGAACAGCACAGTCAGTGTTACTGAAGAGCTGAGAATGAGCCACCACCCAGATAGTAGCTACTCTGTGAGGGTCCATGGGGGTCCTGACCACTGAAGAACAGGGTAACGAAGTATCAGAGAAATAGATGGACTACAGTCTGTAACAGTAGAGACTGTACAAACTACAAAGTGAAACTATATGGTCAGTGGAGCTGATAAAGTGGACAATGAGTGTAGAAACAAGGGGGTGGTTTCAATGTTATAGCTACACACACACACACACACACACACACACACACACATATATATATATATATATATATATATACACACACATATACACACACACATGGACACAGACACTAAATTTCCTCTCTTCTACCTTCCTTGAATGTTCACATCAACGTGTTCTTTATTTTGCAGTTTAAGGCCTTATTAACCCCCCCAAAACCTGCTGGTCAGCACAAGCTGTGAAATCACTGGACATTGCTCTGCTCTGTGATTGGACACTGGGCTGCGTTGCCAAGCAACAGTAGTGAAAGGTCTCTGGTGTGCGTTGATGTGAGTATGTGTGTGTATATATACAATACTGTGCAAAATCAGAGACCACCTTTCATTCATTTCATTTGCAGTCAAAACAACCATTAAACACCAGCTATTCATTTTTCAGGAGATCTTTCTGAGGAGACTAGATATAAGACAACACACTTGCTCAAGGAAACAAAGTCAAAAGAGAATAAGTGAGAAAAGCAGGACTTTCCAAAAAATGAGGAAAAGATCCAAAGTAAATGGGACTCCTAACAACCATCCGGAAGACCAAAACTGTCCCCATCAAACGTCTGAAGGAAAGTAGATGAAACAGACCTTCTCAAATCAAACAAAGACGCTGATGTTGTTCTCAGAACAATGGACTGACCACCCCAGAGTCCTCATCTCAACACCACTGAATGGGTTTGGGATTGTCTGGACTACGAGAAGCAGAAAGTACAACCAGTGGTCTCACTTTATTTGGATAGCCCACTATACATGTTCTGTTGAAACTCAGTTCTAAACAGTGGTGGGGTTAGGGTTAGGATTTGGACCGGGGTTTGGGCTATGACCGAAGTGAGGGTTGGATTTAGGGTTTGGGTTGAGGTTAAGCTTAGGGATTAGAGCCAAGGTTAGAGTTAAAGACAATGATGGTCAGTTTAGCACAGTCATGTCAAACTGGGGACCTTCAGGGCCAAAACACTGCAGAGATTAGCATTTACATTCACCTACCACTCAGTTCAGGAAGGCCTTGCCAATCAGCTGATGAGCTGAATCAGGTGTGTTTAATGAGGCAGTGTGTTGGAGTCTGCAGTGCTTTGGCCCGCGAGGACTGGATCCTGACGCATGTGATTTAGTAGATATTTAGTTGAATGTAACTTGAAAGTAAATTAAGCGTCTACAAAGCATCTACCCCTTAGTTTTGTGCAGTCACGTCTGGGGGTAGGGTGTCCTGACCGTTGTTGAGAGAGGGGTGGGGCGAAGTGTTTGAGCTACATGGTCCTAAAAACAAAGGTTTTTCAGAGACACTCCAAACAGAGTGATATGAGAAAAACATGAAAAAACGGCAAGACAACGGCTGAACAAGAAACCCACAAATGTGAGAACCTTCTCTG
Source organism: Pygocentrus nattereri (assembly GCF_015220715.1). NCBI lineage: Eukaryota > Metazoa > Chordata > Actinopteri > Characiformes > Serrasalmidae > Pygocentrus > Pygocentrus nattereri. Next base: position 46,414,929 of record NC_051213.1, on the reverse strand, counting down.
TTAAAAATGACAATAACCATTTTATTATCTTATTTTAATGTCATTTCAATGTATTATGGTCCTTTTCTTCATAATAAGCATAAAAATCGCAAGTAGTGTGCGGATGTCTCGGTAGCTAGCTGGCTAAATTTCCCGTTCCACTTTAAATGGAGCAACAGTTACATTCCAGCACCTCAGGCATTGGAAATGCTGTGCCATTTAAGGTGGAACACAAAATTAGAACGAGAATCTGGTGCATTTCTGACTTCAGCTTCACATCACTGAAGAATTAAGGGGGGGTGATGATAAATAACTGCCCCCTCTTTGAAGGCGTATGATGCCCTAAATGTAACTAAAGCCCAGCAGTGCGGAGCTGAACTTCACCCTCCTCTGCGGTCACTGCAGACGGGCAGGGTCGCCTACAGAGCAGTGCTAGTAGCTGATAAAGTGATGCTCTTTATTTGAGTGTCCCATTTCACATGGAAGATTTCAATGACTACCCCTTGTAACTCAGTTCCAAGGGGCAAAGCGATATGAAAACAAGGGGTAGGGGTAAAAATAAGAAATGGTATTGGGCCTAAGACTGAACTTTGCAGGGTTGGAAAAATATCCCTACAGATTACTGTAAAAAAATAGCAGGTCTCCTTAAAAGAATGGAAGCTATAATAATAAGTGCGCACATACTAAATGCTGAAAAACTGATACTATATTTAGCTGTTGAAGCTTCTATGATTTTCCATTAAATATGTTTCCAGCCTTTTTTTTTTCCTGACGCCGTTTTGACTGGAAATGAAATGAATGAAGGGGGAGGGGGTCTCTGACTTTTGCATGGCACTGTGTGCACGTCCTTTGTGAGAATGCGTTTTCATATGTGCTGGAAAGCCTGTGAGAATGACTTTGCGCATACATAATGGAATTTTACCTTTTCTTATTGCATTCAGTGAAGTGTGTGTGTGTGTGTGTGTGTGTGTGTGTGTGTATGTGTGTGTGTGTGTGTGTGTGTGTGTGTGTGTGTGTGTGTGTGCCGGGGGAATAGGTGGTTATTGTTTCTGACACAGAGGCTCATATTTCTGTATCGATCGATTTCTCTGAGTCCCGACACGACAATAATCACACGCGCACACACACACACACACACACGCACGCACACACACACAGGGCTGCCTCTATCAGCGCTATTATTACTGCACTGAGAGTTTGAAAAGGGAAATAAGAATCGAGGAGAGATGCGGAGTGGAAGAAAGGAGAAAACAAAAGAAAATGAAATGAAATAAAGGAACAAAGGAGACTGATAAAAGAGAAAGAAATAAGAGGGAAAGAGGGAAATGTGGAGGAAAAACACAGTTAATAACGTTCGGTGGGCTTTATTGCTTTGTCCTGACGCAGCTCTAGAAAAAATGGAATATACCGTTATTCTCCGTCAGTGCATGTAGGATACGCTGATATATTTACATCTACATTGAGGTCAATTTACGTAATTGAATCAGCTCAATTTTGCATAGGGCAATACATTTACAGTAAATGTGCTGTAATGAATAACATTAAATGCACATGGTAAATATGGTCATTTTCCATATAAAGCATATATTTGAACTAATTCTTAATGAATGTAAGTAAATGTAATGAGATTTTATTCTAAGTGAGTTTGGTTACCATTTCTGATGTACAGAAAAATAAAAGCGAGAAACAAATGATGGTTTTGATGCAGGCTTGTACACACTTCTAATTAGCTGTGCGCAGTCATTTCAGTCATTTCAGCTGGACTGATGAGAAGATAGAGGAGGAAAAGAAAGAGCAAAAGAGTTAAAGAAGGAAAGAAGGAGAGGTGGGCATGAGGGCGCACAATAAAAGAAGGGAATTAAAGGAGAGATGAAGGATTCACCCCATCTTTTTCCAATAAAAGCAGGAATGAGAGAGCGAGAGGGAGCGAGCAAGAGAGAGAGAGACACAGAGACACAGAGAGAGAGAGAGAGAGAGAGAGAGAGAGAGAGAGAGAAAGAGAGAGAGAGAGACAGGGAGAAAAAGAGAGAGAGAGACAGAGAGAGAGACAGAGAGAGAGAGAGAGAGAAAGAGAGAGAGAGAGACAGGGAGAAAAAGAGAGAGAGAGACAGAGAGAGAGACAGAGAGAGAGAGAGAGAGAGAAAGAGAGAGAGACAGAGAGAAAAAGAGAAAAAGAGAGACAGAGAGAGAGAGAGAGACAGAGAGAGAGAGAGACAGAGAGAAAAAGAGAAAAAGAGAGACAGAGAGAGAGAGAGAGAGAGAGACAGAGAGAGAGAGAGAGAGAGAGAGAGAGAGAGAGAGAGAGAGAGAGAGAGAGAGAGAGAGAGAGAGACAGAGAGAGAGAGCTACAGAGAGAGAGAGAGAGAGAGACAGAGAGAGAGAGAGAGGTAAAGGTGTTTATGTGAAGATGCGGATTCCCTTGTACGTTCACTGTTGTTTTACGATAGTGATGTTATTGGGTTTATGGTGGTGCAGCCTGAGTGCCACATTACTGTGAGCTGTCAATCAGGAAAACAACTATCAAGCAGCAATCAGCCAGCACACACACATACACACACACACACACACACACACACACATACGCACGCACACATACGCACGCACACACACACATACGCACATACACACACACACACACGCACACACACACGTGCACAACTCGTACACAGCCAGTATTAGGGTAGGTATACCCCCAAAAAAGTAACGCATTACAAAGTAATAACTAGATGTGCGTTTCCTGAAGGAAACTTGCTTGAAAAGAGCTGCAAGTGTGTGTGTGTGTGTTTCTGTGTAGGTGAACAACACCTCCTTATGTGTGTGTGTGTGTGTGTGTGTGTGTGAGAGGGAGAGATGTATGTGTTTGAGGGTGGAGGGGGGGGGGGGTCATTCAAATGAACTGTCACTCTGTTATTACGCAGCTCTTAGTGGAGAAGCCTTGTTTGAGTCCGATTTGCACCCTCTGAACAAACGGTCATAACTCAGGAAATGTTTACTCTAGAAAATGTCTGAGTTATGACGAGTTGAACACATAGAAAATCTTGAAATAAGCAGATTCCGATTTTGAGAAATTTACATGGGAGTGAATGGGGCAGTTTTCTGTGCCTAGTGCCAAACAAATGCTCATAACTCTAAAGCTAATAGATAAGATGATGAGATATTTTGAGGTTTCATAAAGGACAAGTTTCTCTACCATGTGAAACTGAAATGGAGTTTCTGTTTGAAAGTTTAAGGATTTTAAAGCAGATTCCCTGCGTGATCGGCTGTGTCTGTGAGACTGAGTGGCCTGCTGTGACGTCATCGATGTCAGTAGGAATCTGAAGTTCTGAACATTCCGCCGTTCGTTCTTATGCGAGGTTTTTCATTTTAAACTTAATTTTATTAAAAACTTCCAATCCGATCGACTCCAAACATACATAGCACAAGTCACCGCGCCGAGACCTTCGAAACGTTTGAACGGAGTCTGTACGTTAAGCGGTTCGGGCTGTATTAATCGCAGGAAAGTGTGGAAGAAGAATAAGAAGTATGAGAGATAATAACAGAGATAACAATAGAGATAACAATAGAGATAACAATAGAGATAACAATAGAGATAACAATAGAGTGCTTTTTCAAGCTCTCTAATAACTTCAATTCAACTGTAATGAGATCTCACTACTTGTTACTTTACTTCTACTTTACTCTCTAAAACCCAAGCAAATCTACTGTTTACCAACCCTTTCAGTACTTATCAGAACCGGGCCTGCCAAAAACGTCCCGTAAGGGCGTTTAATTTGGGCAGCCACAAAGTCACCGTAACTCCGCCCCCTCACAATAAAAGAACAAACATTAGCTGTGTTCAAAGCCCAGACTGCGTTTCACGGAGAGGGGTCGCCGGGTCGTGTCCGTCCGTTTTGAATGCTGATTAAAACGGCTCCAATTGGCCTCTCGCTGCAGGGACACTCATTTGACCTCTGGCCTCTCTCTCACTCTTTCATTCTCTATCTCTCCACCGCTGCTGCCGCTCTCTCTTTTTCTCTCTGCATTATTATTCCTCTTCCCCTGCTATCCATCTCTCCCCCACTCCATAATCCCCCTCTCGTTCACCCCCCCACCTTTCCTCCGATCACCCCACTCCCTCATTCCCTCGCTCCTTCCCTTCAACCCGTCTATCTTCCGCTCCTATCCCACACTCCATCTCTCCTGTTGTGCGCTCCTTCCTCCTCGCGCCACCTTCCCTCGCCCCCTGCATTCCGGCTTATTTATTTATTTACTTCTTTTTTCCTCCCCACTCAGCGTCTCGCTCCATCCATCCTTGTCTCTGCGTCTGTGATAATGACTAAAATAAGACTTTCCTTCCCACATTATTTATTTCACACAGATCACACGGGAACCGCAGCGCACGCTGGGAGAGAGAGAGAGGGGGGGGGTTAGAGAGGGAAAGCGAGAGAGGGAAAGCGAGAGAAAGAAAGAAAGAAAGAAAGAAAGAAAGAAAGGGATGGATAGAGGAGGAGAGATGGAAAGAAAGAAAAAAAGAAATAGAAAGAAAGACAGGTAGAGACAGAGGAAGAGAAACGTAAAGAAAGAAAAAAAGAAAGGAAGGGAGAGGTAAAGGAAGAAAGAAAGAATTAAAGAGAGAGAGAGAGAGAGAGAGGTAGAAAGGTAAAGATTACGGGTGGTGTTAGATGGAGTGAGTGTGGAGAAGGGGGTTAGGAAATCAGTCTGGCTAGCGGAACAGCTTTTCACCTCTCTCTCTCTCTCTCTCTCTCTCTCTTTCCCTCTCTCTCTCTGCTTTGTATTCTGTGGAGATGACGGAGGAAAGCTTTATTGCTCTGAGTTGGTATCGATCGGGGCCCTGAGTGAGGGGGGAACGCGCAGACGCCCATCAGAGGAACTTTCACAGTGACCACAGCACCCTCCTCTCCCTCTTTACCTCTCCTCCTCTCCCTCTCTACCTCTCCTCCTCTCCCTCTCTACCTCTCCTCCTCTCCCTCTCCTCCTCTCCCTCTCTACCTCTCCTCCTCTCCCTCTTTACCTCTCCTCCTCTCCCTCTCTACCTCTCCTCCTCTCCCTCTTTACCTTTCCTCCTCTCCCTCTCTACCTCTCCTCCTCTCCCTCTCTACCTCTCCTCCTCTCCCTCTCTACCGCTCCTCCTCTACATCTCTTCCTCTCCCTCTTTACCTCTCCTCCTCTCCCTCTTTACCTCTCCTCCTCTCCCTCTCCTCCTCTCCCCTTTACGTCTCTTCCTCTTCACTGAGAAAAAGCCCCGAATCTGCCTGATTTGAATGTGTCCATCATTAAAACACATCACATCAACACGACTATCACCCAAAACACACCGACAGACTGAACTGTGATGTAAAGTGTTTATCTATATCACTGAAATTCAGTGCAGTGGGTTTTTTTTCAGGTTTCAGTGTCTCTGTCCTCCGCTTCCTCTCCTCTCCGATCCCGAAACACAAAAAAGCAAATATACTGATAACAAAGCAGGTTTTGTTCCTGATAAACGCTCTGCGTCCGTCTCCGGTCCCCATCAATTCCACAACAGCTGCCTTTTCTAAACGCACATGAAAAAGAAACAATCAATAAAATCTTCCTCGTAAACAGAACGTTTTTATGATTAAATTACAACAATTTCACTTCCAATTCACATCACTTCTAATCGTGCGTCAGCCGTTTTGATATTAAAAGAGTAAAAAAAATCACAACTTCACAACTTCAACCTGAGGAAGCAGTTAGCTTGCTAGCTAGTCTTGGCCTAATGGCTACTGTGTTTATGCACCGTTTTCTTTATAAATAGCCTAATATTCCTGTCACATTAGGCGAATGAGCTTGGCAGCTCTTAAAACTAAAGCTTGTACTACATTTTACTGTCAGTGCCTGGTCCCTAGACAGTTTAGCTAGCATACACTAACATTCAAGGTAAGCTATAATTAGCTTAGCGCTGTTGTCGGAAGAAAACCTCCAAAATCTCCAAAACGAGAACTTTTCAGCAGAAGGAAAAAACCTACTTTACTCTTAATGGAAGTCAATGGAGCCAGACTTATTTCCAAGTAATTTTGGGTCATTTCTTTTGGTCCATTCATCATGAAATTTACATACAATATATAGGACCATGAGTACTTTCAAATTATGTCAAAAACTGAAAAAACGGCAATGGAGATACAAGGTCTTTGTCCGACAACAACGTTAGGTAGACAGTCACACTAGTGAACTGACTTAGAGTAACTCAAAGTAATGCCTGGGTAGTGACTTATTTACTCATATTTGTCTAATTTCTCTTTTTTTGTTTATTATAGCGAATTGTCAGTACGGCAACACTATTCCTTTCAGAGGAAATCCAATCATTAAAAACCTTTCTGCATAATCAAATCTTAAGTTAAAGTCACTCAAGTCACAGAGAAACTTGCCAAATCAGAACTGGAGGTGATAAGAACCAGAGGTCGGATTTAAAGGGTGCTTTTTCACCCTTTAATGCAGGAGGGTGGAGTACAGACTGCTGAGCACCATAGCAACACAGATAACAATCTCGTCTAGGTAGTATCTAACGAAAAGGCAAAGAGAAAGATTTAAGACGGCCACCGATAATTTGGAGATGAATGGACTTACTTGTGTTTATAATCACTCCAGCTGGTTTCATGATACGCTTAATCTGCAACGAGAAACTGTCAAACAGTAAAAAGTCACGAAGCTGAAGTTTCTCGTTCTCCAGCTTCTTGTTTGAATTCTCCTGTTGTGCCTTACGTGGTGCAGCAGTTACATTCTGACACCTCAGGCATTATTTAAGGTGGAATGAGAAACTTTCAACAAGAAGCTGACGAATAAGAAGCGACTTCAGCCTCGTAAAAAGCTGAACATTGAGAGACGTTTTACAAGAAACTGTTCTACTTTAGAGGAAACGTTTCCTGCTGGAGATGCGAGAAAAGCAGCTATAGCTGAGCTAAGCCAGAGCAAAGTGTGTCTGTGTTTTTGTTTATATATTTTTTGTTTATATTATTTAACATTTGGGTTGCCGAACTCTGCTCTAAGACGAGAGTGCGGCTATCGTAAGATTAGGAAAACACTTAATGACACAATATTTTCAAGAGTACCACTTATTCTTAGAATTTATTCTTAAGAAAATAAAATAAGAACGTTCTTAAGCGATTTGAAGAAGAAGAATTTCTTGCAACTTTTTTCTTAAAAATGAAGTTAAGAAAAATAAAGTGTCACTTTCGAGAATCCGGCCCCGGACGTCTACCTCTAAAAGCTCCCTTACAGAAAGCTATTACATGAAATGGTTAAGAATTCACTGCCTGATGTCTGAGATATCGTAGCTCTGAGAGAAGCTTTTGGCCTAAATTCTGTTTTTCTGTATCCATTCATGAGAGGTACAAGCAGGTCGGTAAGGCAAGATAAATCCCAAAGAAAATGTATTTTTTTCAGATTTATGACTATTTTACTATTATCAACATTACATATGAAGCTCAGAAGACTTGCGTAGGCTCACTGGTGGTTTTGGATGGTAAATAAAATGGCTATATTTATGTTGTAGTCATGGTGACCCCTGGTTCCTATCGCCACCACTGTAAAGACATCTGAGTCTCCACAATCAACCATTTCACACCAAACCACCGTTTCATTAAAAGAATGCAGACATTTCGGAAAAAATAGAGCAACATAATATGAGACATAGTATAAACAGGTGCATGCCCCCAACCCCAACACACACACACACACACACACACAAAGGACACAATGTAATGAACTGGGGGGAAAAGAACCGACCCTGTGAGTGCTGTAGTGTGTGTGTTTGTGTGTGTCTGTTAAATATCCCAGTGGGACCCTCCCCTGCTGTCACACCCCGGAGTGTGTGGCCGATCATCCATAATTCCCTTCTCTTTCAGCCTTGACGGAATCACGGATTTTGAAGCTTGGGCTGCAGGACAGACACTAAGTGTTCCCCAACCCCCACTATACACCCTGGGCCTGTTCCTGGTTAAACAAGTTACCGTGGTAACACCCCCCAGTGATGGAGTTTTAAACCCCTCGGTGTCGCTGCTGGACTGAGAACCAAAAATAACCAGACAACAGCGTCCTGTGACCACTGATGAAGGACAAGAGGACGACCAACTTTACATCTGACTTTATCTGCAAGGTGGACTGGCAAGACTGTTAACACTGTAGTCCATCTGTTTCTCTGCATACTCTGTCATCCTGTTCTTCAATGGTCATGACCCCCCTCCTGAGCAGGTATTATTAGGGTGGTGGATCATTCTCAGCACTGCAGTGACACTGACATGATGGTGGTGTGTTAGTGTGTGTTGCGCTGGTCTGAGTGGATCAGACACAGCAGTGCTGCTGGAATTTTTAGACACCTCAGTGTCTCTGCTGGACTGAGAACCAAAACCAAGTGTCCTGTGACCACTGATGAAGGACTAGAGGATGACCAACGCAAACTGTGCAGCAGCAGATGAGCTGTCGTCTCTGACTTTACATCTACAAGGTGGACCAACAAGGTAGGAGTGTCCAATAGAGTGGACAGTGAGACAGTGACGGCAGCACTGCTGTGTCTGATCCACTCAGACCACATCAGTGTCACTGCAGTGCTGAGAATGATCCACTGCCCAATTAATATATGCTAGGGCACCTGTGGGGGGATATGATAATGCAATATTACCCCCTTATTTTTTAATATCTGGAACTTCATGAGCAAGATTGCAGTGTTATAATGCGAATGACCAGGTTGTGCTTATTCAACTCAAATTTTTCCAGCGCTGTTGTTTTTAGAGAGTACTTAAGCTTAATTTAGGGTCACGTGTTGATTTGGATAAAAACACCATCTTTTCTGAGAAGTTACCATATGTCCTTTCCTTAAATAGGCTATAGAGTATAATGGCTCCTAGTGGTCCCGGCCCTTTTATGTACAGAACACGGACAGTCCAACTTGCTTAAGCAGTTAGCAGACAGCTGTGTATAGAGTCAATATCCTTATAGGAAAGTCTCTTCACTCGGCAGCCATCTTGCATCACTGTCGGGCAGTTCCTTCCAGCTATTTTTTTTCCAGACTGTATCCCAGTTAGCAAAAATTGTCTGGCTCACTTGTGGGCCACATCCTTGCTTTGTTCTGGCCAAGTATACAGCTGGGTCCTCGGCCCAGATCTGGCCTACACACTGTAAAGTGAGCAGAACTATAGGATATGGCCCAAATCTGGTCCCAATCTGGCCCAACTACATAGTTGGTCTACAATATTACCATGTAGACATGAGGCAAAACGATGTATGAAGCTGTCTAGGATCGGGCCTATTCCAGCCCACATCCCTAACTACTCATCTACTCAGTAGTCAACCAACATTCACATGGGAAAGCCTGAATCGGCCCAAAACTGGGCCAAAATACTCAAATCCTAAGGTCAGATTAATGTGTTAAAAATATTAAATTGCTCTTAAAAAGTGACAAAAATCTCATACATACATTGTAGCATTTGCCTCAATAACACACAAAACACTTGCTCAGATCTCGACAACGAGGGGGGCTTTCCCCACTCGCAGCTTAAACAGCAAGCTGACTCGCTTATTTTCTTGAATGTTGGGACGTTCTCTGCAAACAGACGCCATGTTGAGCATTACAAGCGCCCCCATTCATATCCCAACCAGTGACCTGCCTCCTCCTTTATAATATCTCTGAAGGAGTCGGCGGTATCTACCAGGTAATTAATGAACGATCTTTAAAATTGCAATTGCATGTCTGTATAGAGGTGCAGCGCTACTGTACTCGGTACGGTCATAAACTTAATGAAACTGTGTGCCCTCAAGAAAATTGGGTGCATAACATCAATATGGACGTTAACCGATGGCGATTAGGGGGGTGACCTTGATGATCACCCGTAACGAGCGGGAACGCATTGAAAGTTTAAGGCAGGAGTGAGTAAAGGTCTTGGCCTGCAGATCGGAACGCTGGGAGGCCTCCACAGCTGCCGCGTGGGAACGGGTCGAACAGCCTAAACCGCAACAAGAGCGTGAACAGTGTTTACACGTGTGAGTCGATCGCTCCCACGCCAATCGATGGGGAGAGAGAGAGACAGAGAGAGAGAGAGTAGGTTATCTTCTGTCATTAAAACTGAGGGAATCCCAGACGGGGGGGCGGGGGGTGGGGGCACAAGAGTTCATTGATAAAAAACACAGAGAGAGAGAGAGAGAGAGAGAGAGAGAGAGAGAGAGAGAGAGAGAGAGAGAGAGAGACCAGCAACGAGGGGGAGCAGACAATTATCTGTATTGATTAAAGTGAGGCAGCACAGTGAAGAACTGAGCAAACTATGAGTGGATCAATAGAGAGAGAGAGAGGAGGAGAGAGAGAGGGATGGAAAGAGTTTGGAGAGTTTTTGTCTGGAGAAAAGAGGGCTGGTCAACAGAAAGAGGACAGGGATGAACAAAAAGAGACATGAGAAAGAAAGAAACGAGAGGGAGAAAGACTCAACCTGGGACAAAGTTAGTCAGAAACCTAGCTAGCTAGCTAAACTGCAGTTGAGGTAGCTAACATTAAAGCTAGTTGAACATTTGTTGGTTAAAACAATTTGTTACGGGTTCCCGAGCGGCGCAGCCGTCTGAGCGTTGGCCGTGTCATCACGAGATCGCGAGTTCAATCTCTGGTGACGCTACAGCCGTCCGTAGCCGGGAGTCCAGGAGAGCACAACTGGCCTCGCTCTCTCTGGGTGGGCAGAATGGCCCCCCTCCTCCCCCCATCACTCAACGCGATGCCAGTCAGCGCAGGCGTCTGTTAGCTGACGTAACTGGCGGTTGGCGCTTTCCTCCGAGTACGTTCGGCTGCCCCGTGACGTTGCGTGAGCGGCAGTTCAGAAAGAAGCAGTGGCTGGTTTCACAGGTCTCAGAGGAAGCCCGTGTTAGCCTTCACCCTCCTAGCATTGGTAGCATCGTGGGGGAGTCCTAACTAGCGGGTGGAATTGGAGACGACTAAATTGGGGAGAAAATCGGGTAAAAAATAAAAATAAAATAATTTGTTACAGAGAAAAAATATTCTGTAGTTTCATACATACCCAAAGTTTGACAACAAACCACTTTTTCACTGTGTTAGCTAACTAGCTATCCTAGCTGGGAAAGCGTGTAGCATTAATATAAGGGGTGAAAGCTTTGAAAATATGTTTACAGTGACAGTCTAATAACTGAAAATCTCTCTTAGTGTGTTGGCTAGCTAACTAGCTAACCAGCTAATGCGGTTGGGAAAGTGGCTAACGTTAGTGCTAAGTTGGAGAAACGAACTGTTTCAGAAAATGTACGCTGTAGTGGTTAAGTCCTTTAGCACATGTTAGCCAGCATGACTGGTGGGGTAACTAACAATATCCTAACCTTTTCCTTTAAAAGAACTGCTTCTGCTGGTGTGGCTTCACAGTCAGCTACAGCTAGACGGAGTGGTTTGATGGAGACTAGCCGCCCGTTACAATATTCATTTTCACATGCTGTCATCAACCTGGCCTCACCATTTCCCCTTGAAGACCCCTGATGACATCTCATCTGTTCCATTGCTTTCTTAGCTCAAGCAAGGCTTGTTGGATGAGCCTGTGGAAGGGCGAGGGAGCGAGCGAGCACAAGTGTCAACTTTCAGCGGAAGAACTTGTCCAGAAATCAATGAGATGCAATTTCTTTTTCAACCCCCAAGAAATGCTGGACAAAGCTTGTTTATAAGCCATGGCGATAAAATAGTATTTCAAAATTATCGCATTTGATGTAGCAAACGACTCCAACTGCTATGCATGACTGTAGATACAATTTCTCAGCTAGCAACAAAAAGAAAGGAAATAACCCAGTTTTAACCCACAGCTCGCAGCCAGACAAAGGAATTACTCACAAAAACTGTGTACACGAATTTGGCATGGCTACCTAATTGGCTGACTGAGGCTAAGGTAGCCGAGGGGGACGAGTTGCAGTTGAAAAATCTGCTCCTCGCTGTCCCCATAGCTCTTGTGCAACATTGGTGCGACGCACTTCTGAGGGGCGAGTTGAAACCGGGGTACCCCGATGATGATCATGCTTATGTAAAGCTACACATTACTAGAAAGAAAAAAGGAAAAAAATCTGAGAGACAAATATGACAAACTTGCAGACTGAAGCTGAGGTCACATCTGAGTGTGTGTGTGTGTGTGTGTGTGTGTGTGTGTGTGTGTGTGTGTGTGTCACATCGGGGCACGCTCCAGGGCGTTCTCCACTCCTCCTCAGAAAAAGGAGCGAATCGGCGAGACAAAAGCTTCAAAGACGAGAAACAACATGTGGCCTGTTCGACACAGGCTGAAGACCCTCTGTCCCCCAACCATTAATCCCCTCTCACACCAACTTGACCCCCTTACACACACACGCCGCTCTTCCGCTCCCCCAAGGAGCAGAACGCATATCTACAGACAGCGATGCCCGTTGCCTGGAAACAATGACCCTCACTCCAGCAACCGTGGAATAATAACTCCTGATAAATTTGATACGTTATGAAATACATAAAGGGCCTGGGTTCGATTCCCTGGCCAGGTGACCAGGGTCCGTTCTGTGTGGAGCTTGCATGTTCTCCCCGTGTCTGTGTGGGTTTTTCCCCAGATTTCAAAGACATGTTGTCAGACTAAATGGAGATATTAGAGATATTAAAGTGCTCCTAGGTGTGAATGTGTATGTCTGTGTGTCTGTCCTGTGATGGACTGGTGACCATATATATATATATATATATATATATATATATATATGGTCACCAGTGTATGTATATACATACACACACACACACACACACACACACTCACCGGCCACTTTATTAGGTACAGTTCAGTTGCTTGTTAACACAAATAGCTAATCAGCCAATCACACGGCCGCAACTCAGTGCATTTAGGCGTGTAGAGGTGGTCAAGACAACTTGCTGAAGTGCAGACCGAGCATCAGAACGGGGAAGAAAGGGGATTTAAGTGACTTTGAACATGGCGTGGTTGTTGGTGCCAGACGGGCTGGTCTGAGTATTTCAGAAACTGCTGATCTACTGGGATTTTCACGCACAACCATCTCTAGGGTTTACAGAGAACGGTCCAAAAAAGAGGAAATAGCCAGTGAGCGGTCAGTTCTGTGGACGAAAATGCCTTGTTGATGTGAGAGGTCAGAGGAGAATGGGCAGACTGGTTCCAGATGATAGAAAGGCAACAGGAACTCAAATCTGAAGGCAAAAGGGGGCCCAAGCTTTTACTAGCAAGTAAATTAGTACCTAATAAAGTGGCCGGTGAGTACATACATACACACACACACACACACACACACACACACACACACATGCATATATATATATATATATATATATATATATATGTATATAATTTGATTTTTCAGCTCCTGCTTGTTTTACCCTCAGTTTTGGCTTCAGTAAGTGAAACTCAACTGGATTTTAGGTCAAGGGATCGACTTTCTCATTGCATATCATTTCTTCTTTGCCTTAAAAGGGCTAGATTTGGTAGCATGCTTCAGCTCATTATACACCTGCACTGTGAAGCACCGTCCAATGAGTTTTGAAATGTTTAGATGATGCTAAGCAGATACTACAGCTGTGTACACCACGTGATTTACGCTGCTGCTTTTGTCAGCAGTCACATCGTCAATAAATACAAGGGAACCAGTTCCATCAGCAGCCCTACACGCCCACGACATAATGCTACCTCCACCATGCTTCAGATGAGCTATCTGGATGTAAATACCTTCAAATTGAAGCTGAAAGTCTGCGATTTGAGCTCATTACCATTCATTATTTGATTTCAACTCCAGGGTGCGGAGGTAGCCAGCTAAAATAATAATAACTTTGTTGACTCTTATGGCCCAGAACGATATCAACACTATGTGACTGATTCTGAAAGTCAGATATTTCACGCTCAAGGGTCAAATGGAGAAAGCCTTTCTTGTATTCACCCACACATGGACATACACACAAACTGATACACGTCCTGTTGAATATCAATCAGGTCTGCATGGACATACTGAGGACGGAGCCTCAGAGTCAGTGTACATTACCAAGGAGCTGCTTTACATACAGCACCCAGAGTCAGATGAAAGACAGAAGCATTGTAGAACTGTATTATATGGCATTGTACTGCAAAATAATGTATACTGGGCATGAAACCGATTCTGTTTTCTGATGCTTTCTTATCACCGCACACATCACTTTTGATCTTTTGATAAAACCCTATGATCTTTTTCTTTCTCTGTTTTTCTCTCTGAATACAAAGTTGTAAGGTTAAAAGATTTGTAACGTGTTATTTACTCCTGTTTATGTCTGCGTGTCTCTTTCATCTTTCCTCTGCTGTAGCTCCACTATACTCCATTATAATGGAACATCAAACACCTTCCATAAATAGTGAATGCATGAAGAAGCTCACAGCTATGCCTAAAATACCAACAGAGCCGTAGCTGCTGACCATTAGTGTTCTAATAAGGTTGCATTTGCTGGTCTGTTTGTCCATCTATCTATCTATCTATCTATCTATCTATAGATTTTCACATATCACTGTTGTTTTAAGAAGACCTCGTATCTCCATTCTTGCCGTTTTTCAGTCGTTGACTCAATTTGAAAAGACCAGCTGCTCTTCACATTGCATGTAAATTTCAGGATGTACTGACTAAAGGAAACGAGCCAAAATGACTTGGAAAAAATTCCGGTTCCATTGACTTCCATTAAAAGTAAAGCAGATTTTTTCCTTCTCCTGTAAAGTTCCCATTTTGGACATACGAGGTTTTCTTCCGACAGAAAATGCTAATGTGGAAAAACGGGTCGACTTTCAGTGGACAAAAAACATTGCGAGTTCAGCTTCTTTTATTATAAGGGTTTAAAATGACATCACCGTCTATTAGACTGGAGAGAAGAGTTACAGCCTCATACGACGCACAGCTTTAAAATCCTGCGTTAAAATCCTGAGGCCATGTATAAACGATAATTATAAGTGACAGATGCCTCCAAACTGTACTTTGAATATAAATACTTCACAGTGATTTTACTTTTACTTGAGCCTATTCCTAATACAGGATTCAAGGTATGGAACCTTTTCAACTCCTCGGGACCACCGGTGGCTCCAAAACGCACTTCATCATGTTCTCCATAACGTTCATACTCCATAAGCTCCATTCAGAAGCTGGGCGTCGTGTGAGGCTGTAGCTCTTCTCTCCAGTCTAATAGACGGTGATGTCATTTTAAACCCTTATAATAAAAGAAGCTGAACTTTGTTTTTCTACTGAAAGTCGACCCGTTTTTCCCCAAATCTGGGCTCTAAACTATAAACGGACGGCGTCTCTTCAGTGATCTGCTCTGGAAACATCACTTTTAGAGAACAACACAAAGAGCGTCAGAGATTTTTGGCTTTCAGCAGTAAATTTTAAGTATATAATGATGTGTGGAGATCATAAAACACCTTCTATTGAATTGAGGGGAGCTTTTACCAAAAATAAATAAATAAGTAAATAAAAATGTACATTTATTTCATGCAGTTACTGAAAAATTTGCCTTATGATTTGGTCACGAAAAGTCAGATGGACAAGTCAAAACATACCCTGGAGAATAAAAGAGGTTAAAAGAATCTGCCGCTCTTTTAGCCTAAGGAAGCAATTAGCTGGCTAGCAAACAATTCTTTAGCAAAATAGCTAAATAGCTACTGTGTTCTACTATTGCCTTTTTGATATGCCTCAGTAGAATAACTGACCTGTTCGGAGTCTAGCTCTTTATTAAATCTAGCTCTTTATTAAACCGATGTGAAGTGGCTTGGATGTTTTATCGTGACTGTTAGCTAGATAATTTAGCTTACATAAGCTAACATACAAGCAACAGGTTAGCTTGGAAGGCCATCAACCCAAGGTATCCTCTATTAGCACTGGACATTCTTCCTCTTAGAAAAACTTTTCCACGCCGAAATTCCACCGATTTCATTGATGAGATCAGAGAGGATTCAACGTCAGAGTGGTTTGGTGTGAAATGGTTGATTGTAGAGGCTCAGATGTCTTTACAGTGTTGGTGATAGGAACCAAGGGTCGCCATGACTACAACGAAGATCTAGACATTTTATAGTCATTTACTGTCCAAAACCACCAGAGAACCTACGTGTATTTTTATATGCAGCAGTAATGATGGTAAAACAGTGAGAAATCTGAATAAATACGTTTTCTCTGGGGACTATTTTGCCTCACACCACCCTACACTCTTAAAAAAGATGGTTTTCAAGGGTTCTGCAGTACAGAAAATGGTTCTATATAGAACGGTGAACACTTAAAGAACCCTTTGCGTGATTGAGGTGTTCTTTGCATGGTGAAAGGGTTATTCACATTGATGGAGAGTGTGCTAGAAATGCTTGACATGATGGAAGAACCCTTTTTGGTGCTATATAGAACCCTTCACAAAAAAGGTTCTCCATCAATCTGAAGAACTCTTTCACCATGCAAAGAGCCCTTTAATCATGCACTGGGTTCTTTTGAGAGTTCCAACTTCTCAAGAACCATCATGAACAGTTCTGACTCCCGAGAACGGAGCATTTCACACCAAACAGCTCCGAATGACTTCATCTTACATTGCAATTATACAGAAATTCGGAGTTCTCCTTCAAAGCGGCTCTAAATATTTTAACCTACCCTGGAGCTTTTTGCTTTATTTATATTTCACTTGTATTCAAGCGAATGATCAATATAGTAGTGATGCTCTTATTTAAGCCAGTTTCCAGCTCACTTTTCACAAAGCAGATGGTTTGTGGTTGATGGTAATGATTACGCCAGTGTTAGGACACCTGTAGAGACCCTCAAAAAACCTTCACCAATGAACAGAGAGAGGGAAAGAGAGAGGGCTTAATCCTCCTGTGACTAGACAATACATGCATGAACACCACAGCTTGAAGGAAAGCGGGTATATTGATAACTGACAATATAGCACGACTATCTCCATTTTTGCCGTTTTTCAGTTTTTGACATCATTTGAAAATCCCTGTTGTCCTTTACATCGCGTATAAATTTCATGACGAATGGTCCAAAAGAACGGACTCAAAATGACTTGGAAAGACGTCTGGTTCCATTGGCTTACATTAAAAGTAAAGCACGTTTTTTCCTTCTCCTGCAAACACACCACTTTGGGGTTGAAGTTTTGTTCAGACAGCAGTCATTTTCTAATGCAATGTACACAGTTATATAAATGTGTGTGTATTAAGAGACCGATATATGATAAATTAAATGTTTTGGCAAAATTATAGCTTAATATGTCAATAAAAGAGATAGAAAGGAAGAAGAAAGTAGGGGAAAGAGGAGATTACAGGTGTGTCCTTATGTATGCGTGACATCACAGGTTCCCTCCCACAGCCCTTGGGAACGGGCGCCTTGGAAACGGTCGCTAAGGGAACAGACGACTGGGAGAAAGAGAGGGACTGAGATAGATTGCTGGGGGAGAAAAGGAATAAAAGGGATTGAGCGAGAGGCCAGAGAAAGAGAGAGAGAGAGAGAGAGAGGACGGATGAGAGTGAACAAAGTGACCAAAGCTCAGCATGTGAAATGACAAAACATAAATCAAACAGACTCATTATGACATGCGGCCAATAACCAAACACATGATATTGAATAACAGGAACATAAATATTGGTTGTGAATCCTGGATAATACAGTCTCTCATTGCAGTGAGCAGAAAGGTAATATTACATTATTAAAGAGGTGTGAGTGAGTGTCTGTGCCTCAACTGTACAGTACAGGTGGACAGTGCGGAGTCACTACTGTCTCCTTTCTCAGTCCCTACAAACGTAAAGACCCGTGTTCTTCCTTTATGCACATACGTTTTTGTTGATGTCCACGTTTAAAGTTTGTTTTATTCCTAGAGGTGCACTGGTCATTCATTTTTCTGATTCTAAGTGCATTCTTTCGGATGTTTTATACAACCCCATTTCCAAAAAAGTTGGGATGCTGTGAAAAATGTCAATAAAAACAAAATGCAATGATGTGCAAATCATTTAAACCCTATATTTCATTGAAAATACTACAGAGACAACATGTCAAACGTTGAAGAATAATTGCCCGTTTTGAATTTGATGCCAACAACACTTTCCAAAAAAATTGTGACAGAAGCAACAAAAAGCTGGTAAAGTTGTGCAATGCTAAAAAACAACTGGTGGTTGATTGGCAACGGGTCAGTAACACGACTGGGTATAAAAAGAGCATCTTAGGGTTCACCACTCTGTGAAAGACTGCACGATCAAATAGTGCAACAATTCAAGAAGAACGTTTCTCAGTGTAAAATAGCAAAGAACTTTCGCTTTTCATCGTCTACGGTACATAATCACATTAAAAGATTCAGGGAATCTGGTGAAATCTCTGTATGTAAGGGACGAGGCCAAAAACCAATATTTGCTGGCTGTGATCTTCGGACCCTCAGGTGGCACCTCATTAAAAACAGACATGATTCTGTAGTGGAACTCACTGCATGGGCTCAGAAACACTTCTGAAAAACACAGTCTGTGAACACAGTTCAGCGCTGCATTCACAAATGCAAGTAAAAACTCAAAACGCAAAAAAGAAACTATATATTAACAGGAACCAGAAATGCTGCCACCTTCTCTGGGCCCGAGTTTTGCTCTAGCAGCCTGGCTGACTGCCGAGATCCCGTGTTTGGAGCGTGTATCCGATCATATCCCTAGTGGTTTTATGTTCCAAAAACAGCCGTGATTTATTTTTACATGACCGTTTTCGAACCTCTCTTTACTACTTAGAAATAAACAGGCTGTTTATGTTCTTGGGCTATTAAGACTGGTTCATGTAAATGAGCTTTGTTCTGATTGGCTGTGCTGTGTTGTGGCTCTTTCAACAAGCAGTCCAGGCTGAAACACTCCTTATAACCTCAGTCTGAACAGCTGAGCTAAACTACTATTGGCTGAATGGGCTGGTCATATGTAAGCGTGTTCATGGTCATGACGTCACAACCATGGTGAATTCCAATCGGGCTGTATATGGTCTAGGGAGTGAATGGTGTTTGAAACACATAAAACAGCAAGGAAAACTGGATTTTCAATCATATGAGCCCTCTAATAAAAAATTAATAGAAAAGCTGCTCATAGAATCTGAATTTCTTTCATTTGACCGCAAATGCACCAAACCTGATGTCAGAAGGGAAATGACGCAATATACTGCCTTCTAATCGCGGGGGCGCGGATGCACGGATGCACATGGACGCTGATGCAAAAGTTCACCTTTTCATTGAAATTCCAAAGATTTTGCTCTGCCACATCCACCTGGCTCCAAGACAAGCATCTCCTGTTCCATCATTCATGAGCCTCCCTGCATATCAAACAGAGCCTGCGTTGTATACGGCCATATGGAAAAAGACACGCTCCTTTACAGAACAAGGAGAGAAAAGAAAGAAAGAGAGAGAGAGTGACACTTCCAAAGGTCATTAGAGTTGGTGGCCATCTTGAGTCCGTTGTCGCCAGATGTCCCGATGTCCTCCAGAGAGAGCACATAGCCTGAAACCATCTTTAAACCCAACGCCAACGTTTGGATGAAATTCTGGACTTGAATGCGAGTCTGAGCCAGCAGGATTACACCCCACCTTCCACACATGCTCAGAAACAGCTTGGTGTAAATCAGGGGGGTGGCTATATCTCACGTCACGCGTGTCAGTGACCACAACGGTGGCCGTCTGTGCATTTTCAGGCCTGACTTTGTAGAAGAACCAGAGAAAACCGGATCAAGAAAATTCTTTAGACTTTGTAAAGTGAATCTTACAAAATATGACAAATCTTGCTGTTGTTGGAAGAAAACCTCAAATTCTCATAAATAGTAACTTGACAGGAGAAGGAAAAAACCTACTTTACTTGTAATGTAAGTCAATGGAACCGGAATTTGTTCCGTCATTTAGGGTCATTTCTGTCATCCGATTTCTCAGGAAATTTTACTATAATGTAAATGATATCTCACATTTTGAAATTACTGTGGCAATATAACACATGAGGCATGTACAGCTACTTACCTATATATAATACATATGATTACTAGGGGTCTAAACCTGCAACCTCACATCAAATCAATTACGATTCTATGCAAATCTAATGCAAATCATAGAATCTCATATCACCATGATTCAGTTTGATTCGAGTCGTTTGGCACGATTCAGAATCATTTTCAAAATTCAGTAAATACGCTAACGGGACTGGAGAAACTATTTACACAGTAGTTATATATTTATTTTTCTGTGTGACACCTGGTTTCAACTCATGTGTGTTTGGTTGTGTGTAGGTTTAATAAGGAAGGGCATTCTAAACATTTTTGCTATTTGAATACCTGCATTTTTAAACAAACATTACTATCATAACGAGAAAGCGTTAAATTTAGTTATGAATAAAAAGCAGAAACACAAAAGCTCTGGAATTTGTGAATTTAACACACTACCAGCTGTGCTACTGTACAAATGTCTCACCTTTCAGCTTAAAATATTTTTACAATAGCACAAACTACACATGCCTTATTTAAAACACCTCATTAAGTAAAACAAGATGAGGTTGAATATCTGTATGTTTGATTAACCACAACCGTCTCTAGTATTTACAGCCTTAAAGACACCAAGTCAACGTGAGCAGTGTGATACTGTGTATAAATGGAAGACCCCCGTCTCTCTCTGTCTCTCCTCCCCCTCTTTAACCTTGGCCCCTGGTGTCTGTGCCTGCGGTAATGAAGTTGCCCTCCCTCCATCCCCCTCTGTTGTCCATCGTTCTGCTCATTCATAGTAAACACTATTGATTTTTGGCTGAGAGAGTAAAAAAGTCATGAATTTTAATGCTGCTATCTGTCCCTCTCTCTTGCCCCCCCAAACCTTTCTCACTTTCTCTCTATCCCCTTATCCCCTCTTCCTCGCTCTCTCCGGAGGGAAGTAACACATCGCGAGCTGAGCCGAGAGAGTGTGTGTGTGTGTGTGTGTGTGTGTGTGTGTGTGTGTGTGTGTGTGTGTGAGATAAACTTTAAACCAGACTGTTTGTGCGTGTGAGGGGTATTTCCAGCTATTCTGATCCGTTCTCTGTATATTAAACAATCTCAAAGCTGGTATTATAATAGAAATATATTTATAAGTTTTAACTATTATACTGATACATCACACACACACACACACACACACACACACACACACACACACCCGAACACACATACACTACCAGACTAACATTCACACACACACCTATACACCCGTACATATACCCTACCAGACTAACACTCACACACACTGACAGACACACACACTCACACACACACACACACCCAAACACATATACACTACCAGACTAACATTCACACACACTGACTGACAGACACACACACACACACACACACACACACCAGCACATATACACTACCAGACTAACACTCACACACACTGACAGACACACACACTCACACACACACCCATACACCAGCAAATATACACTACCAGACTAACACTCACACACACACACATACTGACACACACACACACACATACACACACACACACACATATGATAAAATACAGCAATTTTACTGGAAATCTTTTGTTTTAGCAATCGCAGTCGCAGTACCAGCATTTTCCCCGAATCGTCCAGCCGTATCTCTGACCATAAGGCTTTGCATCCCTTCTACCTTACATCATTCACTCTCTCCCTCTCTCATTCCCTCCCTCTCTTTCTTTCTCTGTATTGATTTTGCTATAAGCAGTGTCAGGGCTATGACAGGCCAGCAGAGACGAACACAAGCACAGCTCATTAACGACCAATGAACACACACACGCGCACACACGCACAAAAACCTCTTTAAAATGCCTCCATCAGGCCTCTCTGAAAGAGGCGGACGAGGTAAGGAGGAAGAAAGGAGACAAAAAGTGCATCCCTGTGTGTAAGATATGCCCATTTAATCCACCGTCATCCTCTACAACAACAATAATAACATAGTCTGAAAACTAAGGTGAGTGATTTTTCACTCAGACTCATCTGAGTAGAACATTTCTCAGGACAGAACCATATTTCACTGTCCCGTCTCAACAAATGCGTATCTATTCTGTATTTCTGAGGAAAATAGTCTGTGATTGTTTAAACATTGCATAGAATGTCATTGTTGTTGGAAAAAACCTCGTATCTCCGAAACGGTAACTTTACAGGAGAAGGAAAAAACCTACTTTACTGTTAATGTAAATCAATGGAACCAGATTTTTTTGCAAGTCATTTTGGGTCATTTCCTTTGGTCCATTCTTCATGAAATTCATAGACAATGTAAAGTGAAACAGGCATTTTCAAATTATGGAAAAAACTGAAAAACGACCAAAATGGATAAGTTTTCTTCCAACAGCAGTTGCTCATTGCTACACTCAGTAGACCTCAGTCTCGGGGACAGTGGCGCACATTGATTGGAGTATTATTAATTTTTTTTTTTTATTGCAAGCAAGTTATACACCTGAACCAACACAGCTGAAAGTGGTGTGAGTACAAACATGTTTGATTCTACAGTGTGAACCAGAGGAGCTTTGTAACCCAACAGCATAAAATATCTGATTGGAAATAAGCGTGACTGGTGAAAAGGGGGCGTGTCAGACATGGCACATTGTTGGACACAAAGTAGAACAGCTAATAATACACAAAAATAATATGCCTTATTTGAACATCCAATTAAGCGTACGGAGATTAGTGTGGATATCTGCAAATATTCGATTTTTTTATATTATATATATTTATATTTTTTTAATCCAGCCATGACATACGTAAGACAGCATTTAGGACACTCTCTATTAGATATTAATAAATATTAGACTCTCTAAATAGTACTTATACTGTGTGTGTGTGTGTGTGTGTGTGTGTGTGTATATATATATACACACACACACACAGTATAAGCTCTTGTTGGAAGAAAATCTCGTTGACATTTTTGGGTTGTTGACATAATTTGAAAATACCTGTTACCTTTTAAATTGTGTGTAAAATTCATGATGAATGGACTAAAAGAAACAACTCACAATGACTTCGAAAGACGTCTGGTTCCATTGACTTACATTAAAAGTACAGCAGGTTTTTTCATTCTCCTTTACCATTTTGGAGAGGTATTCTTCAGACAACAGCGATACACACACACACACACACACACACACATATATCCATATATATATATACACACACACACACACACACACACACACACATATATATATATATATATACACATATAGACACATATGTACACGCTCTCTCACACACACACACACACACACACCCAGCATTAGGGGCACACACCAATTAAAAATAAAAGAATATGATATCACATACATCATGTCTGTTGACATGTTTAGTTAGAAACTGTAATGAAGCGTGCTGATAAACGGCCCATCAAAAGATAAATCTCCTCAGAAAGGTTTAATATCGGGTAATGGCCCCACAGACGTTCTACCTCTCTCCGTTTTCCTGTTTTCCCTCCATCTTATCAGGCCCACCTTCCCCCACCCCCGACATCTTAATCTGATTGATGATTATTTCTGTCACTCAAGGCAGCGTGTGGCCAATTACTAGAAGTGTGGGGAGGCGTTTTCTAAAAGGGCTTCTTATGGCACGATTTTATGAAATTCGAACCATTTGAATTTGCCTTCATGTCGCAAGTCCACACACAGGGACACTCGCGGAGGTTTACAGTGTAGGCGTTCGGCTTTAGGCTTCCAGGGGGATCAGAACTGGGAGAGAGGAGCGTCTGATCAGATAGTGTGGAAAAAACAATGTGGAACAAAAGGACATAAACCAGGAGGGAGGAGGAGAGAAAAGAGATAGGGCAAGACCATTTGAAATGGGGGGAGAGGTCAACTAGTCATAGCCCCTCTGTCCTCCCCTACCCTAAACACGTACATCTGTGCTTATACCTTCACACAATGTAAGGTCATGCATATATATTATACACAGTACTGTAGTGCGGTGTGCATGTACAGTGTGCAAAATAATAACAACATGAGCCATATATATTGTGTATATGTAGGTATATTACATGTACCTAAGTACTTGTGTGTAATAACCATATGACTAATATGCATTAATATATGTCCATATATGTAATAATATGTATTTTATATATGTAAGTACCTAAATATAATATGACCCACATGTATTATATAAGTGTAAGTGTCCACAACTAATAATGTTAATAATAATAATTATACACACACACACACACACACACACACACACACACACACACACACATTAAACCATTTCTCTCAGTAAGAGTGTTTTTGACATTAAAAATTCTATATAATATTACAATAAATACAAATAAAAAGCCAGGAGCACTAAGTTGGCTCTGTAAGTTGTTTTTATCTGAATTTTATCTGATAAAATTCACTTAAATGAGCGTTGAATTAAGTATTGTTTGCAATATATTGTGCTCCACTTGTATATCATATTTTATTGTATTGCACTGTGTTTTGTAGTTCACTTCATTGTTGAACGCACTGTGTATTGTAGTTTATTGTATTTGTATTGCATGGCACTGAGTTCTGCGCTCAACTCTTCCTTTTTTCTGGGTACACTGACTTTTGCATCTAGCAGTATCTGAGCTCAGGACCATCCTTCTCTCTAACCTGTTGGTAACTAGCAAAGATACTTTCTCTAGATAGACAAAGCACTTCTTGTAAGTCGCTCTGGATAAGAGCGTCTGCTAAACGCTGTAAATGTAAATGTAAATTGTCTGAAAAGTCAAAAGAACGTATGACAACAAAAACAGCGAAATAATATACGGTCAGATTTAGTTCAGCCAACAGGACAGCGAGTCATCAACAAAAGTATAAGAATAAAAGTTTTGTTGACGAGAATATGAGCAGAAACTCGCTTCTATGCTGAAAATAAACCAAATCAAACAAACAATATTCACTTTAACTTAGTAACACGTTTAGAGCTCCTGAGTGGTGCAGCTGTGGTTCGGAGTTAAGACGGCCTTCCGTCTGCCCACCATCACTCAGCATGGCACTAGCCAACAGAAGGATGTATTAGCTGACTCGGCGCTTAGTGTTCTATCATGCTGGCTTTCACCCACCGCAAAAATCAGAGTCGGCAATTAAGTACAGGTTACTCATTTTGTAGGACATCACTCTGAGGAGCTTAGACAAAGTAATCCACTCACATAAGGAAGAAGAACAACCACCTGGAAGAGCTGGTAGACACCCAAACTGCCCCAATTGGATAAACAGTGCTTAAATCTTTCATCTCTAATAGAAAGGAGAAGATCAAGCTGCTTCAGATCTGAAAACATCCACAGGGGTTTCTGTCCATCCTTCCACTGTGAGGAGACCACTCAGCGTTGTGGGTCTGAAAGGACATGTAGCTGATCAAGAAGAACCTCGCTGAGAAAAGGAGACGGACACGTCAAACAAAGAAGCTGAATGATGGACTGACCAACCCAGAGTCCAGACCTCAGCACCACTGAATGTGTTTGGATTACTTCGGAAAATGTAACCAACTTCTAAGATGGAACGTTTTGTGGAAAAACCTCTCCGCAGATATCTTTGAGAAACCGAAAGTCTGCGGAAAAGATCGGAAGCTGTGATAAATGTAAAAGTTTACACACTAAATATTGATCATGGATATTATATTTAAGTAGTGTACTGTAAAAAATTGCTCCCTCGGTTAAACCAAATATTACTTTATGTGGTAACAAGAAATTCGAGTAGTTTTATTCAACTCAAAAATGGCTTTGAATGAAAGAATCCTTGAATTAGTTTGAATAAAACTAGTTGATTTACTTGTGAACACTAATTTAGGTTGAGCTGATGAGCCATTTTTTTACAGTGTACAACGAAATATAATCCATTTTCAATATTTATTGTTTCCAATTTTACACAATTTATTGCAGCTTCCATTCTTTTCCTTTAAATATGTATTCTGCCTGTTTTTACCTTGACACCGGGAAAAAAAACAAACATTTAATGACCGTTTTGACTGGAAAGAAAATACAAATATATATTTTCTATGTCAGCATCTTTCCATCATCCAAACATCACTCCCTCCTTTCATCCATCTATCTGTCTTCCTGGAACAGGCCTAACATCTGAATATCTCCAATATATCACTTCATCCGCTTCATATCACTCAGACTGTGGCATTTTAGAAAAAAAGCAATCCGTTCACCAATCTGTTTATCTAGCTTTCTATCGCCTATCCATCTATCCATCCATATCTCCCCAAGCAATCATTTCGTCATCCATCTACCCATCCAGCCATCCATCCAGCTGCCAAATGGACAATTTCAGAATCACACCGAAACGTGTAATTGTGCTCGAATGCATGCAATGTGCTCCAAGCAGCTCTGATCCTCTATTGATCTTGTTTTAATGAAAAGAAGGAAATCAAAGCCAAATAACCAAAATACTGCTTGATATCATCAATACCTGGAAGCTGGCGTATTTGTATAAAAAGCCGCTTCGTTTATCCCTTTTAAGGCTCTGCTTCGCTGGTGTATTCGCTCGTTTCCGCATGTTCGAATGACCAATGCAGCCGACAAAGTTTGGGCTCTTTTATTATCTATTTGAATGCTTTCAGAGGACAGGTATTGATCTAAGCTGCACTCTTGCAGGTCTAGGCCTAGTTTCCCCCAAAGCCCTGTAGAAATCATCTTTATGTTTGGGAAGAGTGTTTAAATTGGCTGCTACTTTACCACCTTCTCATACGGTTCTGTTATACTGTACCGTGGGGAAGCTCGCCATGTTGATTAAAGGCCTGCTGGACACTTCATTACACATAATCCCCAACCCTTATCCGTAAAGCTCCAGTATGGATCGGCTTTTGTTGTTAAAATAGAAAGAAGCGGCATTACCGAGTTCGAAAAAAAAAAAAACATGCTAAAATATGATGTGTGTCCGTTGCCTTGTCACTCCGTAAAGCCTGAAATAATCATTTAGATTATAGATTAGTAATCATTTAGTCACACAGGTATTAATATCACACGGTCTCAAAAAGACAACAGGCCTCGATGCTTAGGCCTCAAATGCAGAACCAACACTATAGTGATGAGGATATGATGACAAGATAATTCACTCATATCCTCGGGAGATGCGTCCTTCACCACGTTTCGAATTCTTTCAACACGTCAGATTCATCCACTCAGGGAAAGGGTCCAAAGGAAAACCGGGGTTACATGTGTACATACACTTGTGTCTGATTATGTTTAACTACCTGGTGCAGTAACAGCCCCAAGTGATGGTAAAACCTCCTTTACAGTTGGTATAAAAATTGAATTATTTTAATCAAGCAATAGCAAGATATTAATATCCACACAATTTAACTTTTAAACCTGTGATACTCTACATCAACGCCACACTGTACGTAACACACAGTAGATGAGACTATCTACAATAAATGCCACCCTGGCTGAATATAATGCGTGTACAAAAAGGAAATCCTCAGACACCAGACAGCTTGTCTCAGCTCTCGTTTGTCAGGGTATTCCAAACAGCCTCTGTTGAAATGGTTTCGGAGAAGGCGGCTAAGCTTGTGACATTCACGGTTCCATTCCTTATTACTACATTACGTAAAGTTTCACGGCCAAAATAAAGATGATCGTATTGTGTAACGACAAATTTTGGTGAACTGCACTTTTATTACGATATTTTATTCAACAAATATTAAGCCTCACTGCCAAAACTGAAGGAAAAAACTTCAGTATTATTTCATTTAGTTAAAAAAAAATAAAGCCAAACACCTCCAAACACAGTTTAACAGTTTCCACACCAAATAAGAGGTCATTGGCACAGACCTGCATGATATATTTGTGAAGATGGTATCAGGGAGGGTTTTAGAGGTGGGTACACTTCAATCAGAGATTCCTGCAAAACAGGAATTTAGTCTTTTAGATGGTATGATGAATTGTGCAAAATATACTAATAATGCAAAAATAAGGTCAATTCCGATTTAAGGTTGATTTGAATATACCGTAAAGCATTTTACATTCTCAATTCGTTTCAAAACGATCACAATACTGCAATTTTTCATTATCAGTCAAGCCTGTTTTTTTTTAATGTTGTGCAAATGTGCTTAATCACATGCCTGAAATATGAAGATAAATCAATAAATACACCAAATCACCCAGCATAACTGACCTCTTACGCCAGCTGCATGCAAAAAAAACCCCCAAAAAAAAAACAAATGCTAAATCTGTCCTCTTTTCAAATACCATTCGCTGAACAATATGGATATGCAAATAAAATATAAATATAAGAAGAAAATATAAATGTATGCCTTCCATCATCCTCCAGCACCCCCCATGACCCTGAGGGAGAAGTGGCTTAGAAGATGTGTGTATGTGTAAAAATGTATTAAAAGTTTATTAAAAAAGGACATTCTTCACTGAGTGAAGGAGTTTAATCTTGGGTAAGAAATCCAGTATCAACATTTCATTTATTGAGTTAACGGTGCAACAAAATATCAGAAATGATCTGAGATTTGATCACAAGGGACTACCGTAACTGTCTTTTTTTGCTTCTTAAAGAAAGTGAAACTTTTCCTCATTCCATTTCTTGGACAGAGGTGTAAATCTTGTGGTGTAACTAAACCGAAAAAGTGCAGCTAGGCAGCTCTCTCATCATCTCCTATATGTGCCACACTTTTAATCTGTGTTTGACAAATTATATTTCTCAGAGATTTGGGAAAAAGTCCAAAATGAAAAGTTTTCCCCTCAAAAGAGTGAAGCTGCTCTCTGAGCTCTCAACGGCAGAGCTATCAGGATGTTTACAGTATTTTTCAAGTTGAAGGAGGGAATTGTTTTCAACCAAATACAAAATTAGCTGTCAGAAGCCAAACTTATTACCTGTTTTCAACTTGCTCTTAGAAAAAGACCACTGCTTTGTTTCAAACAGTTGACGACTGGCTGGAAGTAGCGTGGACAAAACATCGCGGTTAAGGCTGTTTTATTTGATTTTAGGACTACTTTCAAAGTAACTGACCATAAATTGCTGGTGGAAAAGCTGAAATGCTAGTAATTTGTGTCATCTACAGCTAAATGAATGAAGAGTCTACCCTATCTATTGTAAAAGAAGGTTTTCTAATTGGCATCCAATTAGATCTAATTGAGGTACCACAGGGCTACTGTCTTGGGCCCCTTTCTTTTCATTTTTTTCTCTGCCATTAGGACTAGGAGTAGCAGTGTTGCTATTGATGCAGATTAACTAAATAAAAAAATAGGGACCTTTCCTCTGTTGGACAACCAGCCAAGCAAGAGAGAAAGAAGCTTGAGTGGTACTGTATGTTCAGATTATATAGATTACCTAAAATCATCCCTAATATCATAAGAGAGCACTATTTTATATATAGCTAGTGTTGATCTAAGACACCAAAACTTAAATCTTAGTTATATGGATGAATCAAAGAATGGATAAACTATACTCTTAGCATTACAGGTTCTCTATAGCACCAAAAAAGGTTTCTTTGGCCTATAACAATAGTAGAACCCTTTTTGGTGGTATATAGGACGCTTTTCAAAATGTTCCCCTATAGAACCATCTACAGCACATTCTCCATCAATCTGAAGAACTCTTTCATGACACAAAGATCCCTTGTATCATGCAGAGGGTTCTTGGTTCTATTAAAAACAATCAGAACCCTTGAAAACCATCTTATAGCGGCCTCAAAACAGAGGACATAAGATTAGCTCTTACCACAAGGCCATCAGAACTGCTATTACTGTAATGACTGAAAAGGCAATATCTCGGCCTTTTGTTCGGACACGGCACACAAAAGCTAGAATGTTTAAGCTGGACGTTCAAGGCAATGTTCACAATAATCATTCAACTCAGGTGCAATTTTGTTTTCTATAAAAGGGGTTACATGTATGAGGGATTACTAAATAGACGTATTCCAGCTAATATTACTCTTTCAGGCAGATGTATTTTCAGAATGAGAAATTTCACAGAACTGAAGGGTTAAACTGAAAGACGGTGTTAGTGATGTCACTTAATGCAGTGCATTTGCTGATTTACCACATATAGCAAATACAAATAAATCTAAATATATGCAGCAAGCTTTAGAATGTGGGTGTTTTCATTTAGAATCTATAAAGTGATCCCAAAATCTCTTTGTCAGCTAATTTATAGTGTGTGTGAGTATGTCAGAGTGAGGAGAGAGAGAGAGAGAAAGAGAGAGAGAGAGAGAGAGAGAGATGTGTTAGCTTTAAGCGGTAAAGCATGCTGTATTGACATCTTTCTTGTGTCTATTGATTTCCCATTATGCTACTAACAAACTCAAGCTGATATTTTGTCATTGACAATCATCTTAACCCTGGAACTACCACGATGCACTGACAACACACACACACACACACACACACACACACACACACACGCTCTGTGCACATGCTCTCGTTTTCTTCTTTAACATTAAAAATGGGTCAATTTCGCCTGACTCGCAATTTTAGGTAAAAAAATAAATCATCTGAATACGTCGATATTTCTGAATGATCACGGATCACCGGTCTTACAGGCTTCTAACTGGAACACATGTAAAACAAATCAGAAATCAGGAAACGAGGCACACTTCATCGTTGTGTCTATAGACAACAGTGCATTTAAACAGTGTGGAGATATAGCATAATAATACGTCGGATGGCCTGTAGTACAGAATGACATCATCAACCATCAGGGTCTCTAATGTATATATCTAATGTATATCTATGCTATTATAATACTAGGACTCAAGGAACTGTGTGTGCATCACTGAAAGGGAGGAAACCCACACCAGCAGGCCTGTATGTTGGCCGTCATGTGTATAAGGCACATAGTTGGAAATACGCCCTACATATGTATGTGCTATACCTCTCAACGCCATGCAAACCAGTGACTTTGTTATTAGGCACGATGCAATATGCTTTTATAAAGCATAAATACAAGCTAAATACACACATTACAGACCTAATACATGTTCAATACATGATTCATTTATCACTGATAATGGTCATAAAGAAACCATTTTTCCACCAAGCAACGCACATCATAAAAAGTAGGCTAAGGTTCCCTAGCAACAGAAAATCTTTTTGAATAACCTGCAGCCAGCTGCGTCTGTTGACCGTAGGTTCAATCATTGCCTAGTAAACATAAACTTCGAGAATTTAACCAGTAACATAGTTTCAACAAAGCTTTAAGTTGTATCTTAAAGATTACGCAAACCCTATAGGAGGGTGTAGGTTCTGCAGCAAAAAATGGGGTGGCCGATTTGACTGATGGGAAAAACCAAATATGACAAATTTAAATTGCAATTACATTAGAAGCATCCTTGCTAACATTACCGACCATTTATTGACGTGCTATAAAACTGCACAGGAACCCCAGTTAGAGCATGGAAAAATAATCCAAGCACCGGCAGAACAGAATAAATTCAAGAGATGGACGCTTTGAGGACGCCGTTCATTTGTAAAGCACAATCTCTTATTTCAACACAACAAAAACGACAGACGAAGTAAATGCGGCACGGAAAGGGAGAAATGTGATTTACTGTGTAACAAAATCATGCAAGTAATGTTTCCCGTCTGATGGATTGATTCTTCTTATTGTCACATGACATGTCGGGGGTAATTGCATCCAGTGCAACAAGATGTAATTCAACTGAAACATACAATATAATACATATACAGTCCGAATTTCTCTCAGAAACATGGACAATACGAACAAAGACAACAACAAAGCCATGCGGCCTCATCCTGGAAGCCAATGATCTACACACTACTAGAAATGCGAAGTGTTGCTAGTTTTAAACCAACGGCTCCAAACATGAGGTTTAGGATGGACGTTATACCAGAAAGAACCAACGTTTAGGTGCTGCAACCGGCTGATGGCGCGTTAATCTCAGTACGCTGAGTATCTCAGGCTTTCTGCATAAGAAACATCTCATAAGTGCTCAGAAAGATGGGAAATGAGTACCAATACTAAGCTGTTGACGAAAACTGTCAAATTAAAATTAAAAAAGTTTGACATGCACAATTATATTGGAAATGCCTGCATCAGGCCGAGGCACAGATCTGGCCGATATTTCAAAGTGATATTTGATGGCACGTTTATTGTAAGGTGGAGAAGCACCATTACTATTTAGGTGACGCTGGCCGTTCTACAGCTGCGCAGCTAAAATATCCCCCGCAGCACCGCACGCACAAGCAAGCCCTGCAGCTCTTCAGCCATTTGATCAGCTCCTTTATAAATAAAATTTGACAAAAACAGCCAAAAACCAAAGGTGAGGCTATTTATCGCTCTGGATGATCAGCCGCTCTGCTGGGTTTCAACGGCCGCTCAATCATCTCGAGCCACAGCACACCTAACCCAGTCATCGTTATGTTCCCGAGAAAGGCCTACCAGAACAAGGTAGCGACTCATATTCAAAAGCCCTCTGACGATAATGTGACATCCACTAGCCTTAGTGTCCATTAGTGTCCTGGGAGTCTCAGCGCAGCTGTGCAACTAGTCTATAACGTTAATCCAGGAGTATCTTATCTTTCTACGCTCACAAAAATGTGTATATCAAAATCAGATATACACTAAATACGTGCTGTCGCTTCTCACAGCTTGACACATGCGCATCAGTAATAAGCCAGACTCGGGCGCCCTAACAGTCCAAGCTTCCCACTTCCGGCTCCGCGCTCAAACTCGGTTTTCCTCACGCGTGCTCGTTTTTCACCCTGTCATCCACTCCTCCTTCCCCCTCACTGCTCCGCAACCCTTTTTTCTGCCCTCTTTTTTTTTTATCTGCTTCTGACACTCGCCATTTTTCAGTGAAGAGCGGCATAAAACTCCTCCTTCCCTCGCTTTCTCTTGTGCTAATCTCTGGAGAGAGAGAGAGAGAGAGAGAGAGAGAGAGAGAGAGAGAGAGAGAGAGAGAGAGAGAGAGAGAGAGAGAGAGGGACAGAGAGAGAGAGAGAGAGAGGGACAGAGAGAGAGAGAGAGAGAGAGAGGGGGGGGGGGGACAGAGAGAGAGAGAGGGACAGAGAGAGAGAGAGAGGGGGACAGAGAGAGAGAGAGGGACAGAGAGAGAGAGAGACAGAGAGAGAGAGAGAGAGAGAGAGAGAGAAGGACAGAGAGAGAGGGACAGAGAGAGAGAGAGAGAGAGAGAGAGAGAGAGAGAGGGACAGAGAGAGAGAGACAGAGAGAGAGAGACAGAGAGAGAGGGACAGAGAGAGAGGGACAGAGAGAGAGAGAGAGAGAGAGAGAAGGACAGAGAGAGATGGACAGAGAGAGAGGGACAGAGAGAGAGAGAGAGAGAGAGAGGGACAGAGAGAGAGAGAGAGAGAGAGAGAGAGAGGGACAGAGAGAGAGAGAGAGAGAGAGAGAGAGAGAGAGAGAGAGAGAGAGAGAGATGGACAGAGAGAGAGAAAGGGACAGAGAGAGAGAGAGAGAGAGAGAGAGAGGGACAGAGAGAGAGAGAGTGAGAGAGAGAGAGAGAGAGGGACAGAGAGAGAGAGAGAGAGAGAGAGAGAGAGAGAGGGACAGAGAGAGAGAGAGAGGGACAGAGAGAGAGAGACAGAGAGAGAGAGAGAGAGACAGAGAGAGAGAGAGAGAGAGAGAGAGAGAGGGACAGAGAGAGAGAGACAGAGAGAGAGAGAGAGAGACAGAGAGAGAGAGAGAGGGACAGAGAGAGAGAGACAGAGAGAGAGAGAGAGAGAGAGAGAGAGGGACAGAGAGAGAGAGAGAGAAGGACAGAGAGAGAGAGAGAGAGAGGGGGGCTGCGAGCTGAATAAGTCATGGACGGGGAGTCAGGCTTGAGAGAGAAACACTTACAGACGTGAGCCGTCCTTGCCAAAAGGTGATCTGATTTTACAGCAGCCTGATCTTCCCTGTGAAGTTCTCTGAGCAGAACGGACTTTAGTCCGGGTAAAAAAAAAAAGGAACATACTGTAAAGTTGCTGCAAAGAAGAAAGCAAGAGCAGTAGCTTGTACTTTCAGCTAACCCCTTCACTAATACGACCTGCAGCGGACTAAACAGGACACGATGGCCTTCAGGTAAAGGTCAGCGGCTGCGTTGAACACTGTGGGAGCTGCACGCCGAAGGCCGTGAATGATGAAGCCCTTTATTCGATTTCGTTCCACTGACTTTTCTCATTTAATTAACTGAGACGTAAACAGAGTCATTCTGAGTGGTTTGGTGTGAAACGGTTCATTGCAGAGAAACTTACAGACTCCTTTCTTCACAGTGGTGCTGATAGGAACCAGAGGTCGCGATGGCGAATGTAGCCACTTTATTTGCTCTACAAAACCACCACTGAGCCCACGCGTGTTTTTATATGTATGTGGTTCAGTTTCATTCTGATAAATCTGGAAAAAAAAACTAGGTGCTATTTTGCCTTACAGTCACCTGAATGTGGTCGTCTTATCGTAAAACTATAACACGTCTAAGGCATCGGGCAACACGTTGGTAAGCAGAGATGGGCGATATAGCAAAAACGTAATATCGTGATACGTCGATTACTTTTTTAATATTTTACTTTTTCAGTCATCTAATCAATAGGAACAGAGTGAAAATATCCAGCAGTGCTCATTTAAAAAATCAAAAACTGTCAACATAATGATTTTTACTGAATATTTGGCACTAAAACTAATTTTGCTCACTTTATAGTGAAGCATGCAGTTGGTCCGTGTTCTAGTACTGACAATATACACAAGCATATCGCTGTTGTCAGAAGAAAACCTCCTATGTCCATTTTTGACATTTTCCGGTTTTTGACATAATATGAAAGTATATGCTGCCCTTTACGCTGTGTGTACATTTCATGGTGAATGGACCAAAAGAAATGACCCAAAACGACCTGGAAAGAATTCTGGTTCCATTGACTTACATTGAAAGTAAAGTAGGTTTTAACCTTCTACTGTAAAGTTACCATTTTGGAGATACGAGGTTTTCTTCCGACACCAGCGATATTGCAGCATAATGCGGCATAACTTCATGATCACGATATGTATTTTCATGTTGCCAAGCCCTATTCGTACCATTCGGCGTAATAACTTTCTGTGCCGGAGCTTTTGGACTGGATTTAATTGCGCAGAAATGTTGGAAAGACAAAAACGTGCGGGGGTTTTGTTTTCTGTACATTGTCTCTGAGGCTAATCCAACGTCTGTGCACAGCACAATATGAACAACATAATACGAACCACGTTATAAATCAGTGCCTTTGTCGCCACATCTTTGCTCGCTGCCTTCCTGCCTCAGCACTCCTTCAACGTCCCATCTCAGAAAGCTTTTTCAATCCAGAGAACCAGCACACGTTCAGAAAGAACGCACTCAGAAAGCTTCAGCAAACAGCTGGAATAGGCAGCTTCACCTCACGCTGCCCCCATTAACTTAAAAAAAGACGGTTCTCCGAGGGTTCTTCAGAACTTATTTAGAACCACGAGCTCTATATAGAACCTTTAATGTTTAAACGGTTCCTACGACTGATGAAACGTGTTGCGTGTGGTTCTTTACGGCACCAAAATGGCTTCTTTTCTCGTTACAAGCTTGGGCGCATCAGTTTAAGGACACTTCATGGTTCTATACGGAACCATTTTCAGAAACATTCTATACAGAACCATATATAACACATTCTCCATCAATCTGAAGAACCATGCTCTTTGCATGGTGAAAAATGGTTCTTCAGACTGACAGACTGTGTTGTACATGGTTCTAAACTGAACTTTTTTTGAAAATGGTTCTATGTAACATCATAATTTTTGGTGCTACGCAGAACCATTAAAAAAAACGTTATACAGAATCATATACAACACATTCTCCATCAATCTGAGGAAGGATTCCATGCATAAATGGTTCTTGGCATGGTTCTTCAGATGTGTTGTATATGGTTCTAAATAGTACCAAAAAAGGTACAATCTTTACAGTGTAACAATAACGGAACCTTTTTGGTGCTATGTAGAACCATTTTCCAAAAAAGTTCTTTGTGGAACCATATGCAACACGTTCTCCATCAGTCAACCTAGAAAACCATTTCATGCTTAAGTGGTTCTGTGCATGGTAAAAAAAAAAAAACGGTTCTTCAGACTGACGGAGAGGTTCCATATAGAACTTTTTTCTGCAAATGGTTCTATGTAGCACCCAAAAGGGTGCTTGACATCGTAACAATAGTAGAAGCATTTTCAAAAAAGGTTCTGTAAGGAACTCGTTCCCTTCACTAAAGAACCCTTGAGGGACCACAGCGTACCACGCCATCCACTCACTGCCTTCCTGAGCGGCTCTACCTGTTCCCTTTCCAGGCCAAACCTGAGAGAGTCTGAGACGACACCCCGTTCTCCTCCCTCCCCTCCTCTCCTCATTCACTCCGTCCTTTCAGGCTCTCCGAGTCTCTCTGAGTCTTCTTCAGCGCAAGGTGGATCTCCACAGCATCAACCTCCCTACACCAGCACACTGCTCCTGAACAAAGGCCCTCCAGCCTGCTCTCCCACGGCATGGTCCTCCTAAAGCACTAAGGAAGCACCTGCACAAATACACAGAAACCTGAAACGTGCTTATCCCTGAGCTCCATGTTCTCCACCGCTCCTCTCTGACTCTCTCTCTCTTTCTCGTTCTCTTTCTCTCTCTCTCCTTTCCTCTCCTCTCCTCTCCGCCGGCCCCCTGGAATCGATCTCCGGGCCTGGGATCGATAAGCTGGCATGAATATTCCCAGCCTGGCCGGCTAGGAGGCTTTTCAGTGCGGGGGAAGAGGCAGACGGAGCCGGAGCCGGAGCCGGGCGGAGGGCTGGAGGAGAGAAGAAGAACGAGAGGACGAGAAGAGGTGGACGAGGAGGAAAAGGAAAGGAGAGCCTTCAGGCTACAAACCCACGAGAAACTATCCCATTCTAACCTTAACGCTAAAAGGAAACGACGCTTTTTAGCCTGTTTTGTTTTGGTTTTTTTAACTGCCAGATACTTTCTGAGGTCTTTTTTTTTTTACACATTTATATTTTTTTTTTAAGAAAAAAATCCTAAAATGTTATAAAATGTAGCGTATTTTTTTATTTATCTATTTTTATCACTGGAAAAAAAAACAAAACGCCACACGTGGAAAAAGTCGTGACGTAAAAAAAAACGCGAAAGAAAGAGGAAAAATCTAGACTTCTCCTTCTCTTTTTGGGGGGATTCTGCGTGGATACAAAGGAAGAGAGAGCGTGGATGAGCGGGAAGAGGAGCTCCGAGACCTTCCCGGGGGCTGGGTGTGCGTTTTCGCGGCGACGTGAGGGAGCGAGGCGGGCTGTCTTACCGGCGTGTGTGCGCAGAGCCAGCGGAGACTTGAGGCGCCAAGCGCGCGGGTCCGAACTGGGCAGCACGAAAGGCACCGGCAACGGCACGAACATGGTCCCTCCCGTCTCCTTCTGCTGCCTCCCTGCCTCCTTTCTGTCTTCCTCCTCTGCTTTCTGTCCTTCGCTTCTTCCGCTCGGTGCCCCTCTTTCTCGTCTGGACGGCGCGGGCGACTTTCTACAGGCTCGCGCTCTCCCTCTCTACGCAGCGGCGGCTGTCGGCGTCCTCGCTCGTGCTCGAGTTTGGGGCTCTTTCTGGCATCTTTCTAGTTATTTCACTTGGACTTCATCTGTATTTATACGCCTGTTTTGTCGTTGTGTGTGCACGTATATGTGTGGCTAGATAAATAAAAGTCCCAGACACACAGGCGGACAGACAGACCACTATATATAAATATTATAATTATTCTTATTATTCTCCTTTAATGCTGTTTCAGTGTCAGACTGCTCGCTAAGCCTCGGGTAAGGCCAGGCCGCACTTCCCTGCGCTTTATAATACAGTTCAGAAGGTTTAAACGACTCCCCTTTCGCCCCGCTGAGGTAAATTAGTGAATATTCAAGCTGGTTTGCGTCTAGATTCGCTCGTCTGGCTCGTTTCTGCATTTATTAGTAAGAATAAAGAGAGAAGAGCGCACAACCCTGACTCTTTAGCGTATAAAAACAGTATCATAAGGTTATTGTGTTCTTATTTTGGACATCTGCTGCGTTTTATTTGGTTTAAAAAAAATTTTTTTTTGGTTTATATATTTGGTCTTTAGCTATTTTCTCCCTTTTTTTTAATTCCCAGCAGCTACATGCTACACAGATCTCCTGCCCGTCCAAAGCGGCGAACAGCCTCGTTATTTAGGTCTCAAATGCGCCTCAACGTCCTGACAGACAGACCGGGTCCGCGCAGAAAACAAGGCATCATAGCGCGCACGCCTTCGCCCCTCCCTCCCTCCCACGCGCCCCCCCTCCTCCCCAGTAATTAAAACGCAATCAATCGATAGAGGAATAAATAAATAAATAAATCAACAAATAAACACAGCGCGAGCGCGTGGATAGAAAGCGCTGCTTTGGTCGGTTTTTTTTTTCTTTCCTATTTTTTTTTCTCTTTTTTTTTTTGTTTTGTTTTTTTTTGTTGTTTTGGTTAGAAATCACTTGCCTATCTTGCCGTCCGTCCGCCTGCGTGTTTTGTTGGGTCTGTTTTTTGTTGCTCCCTCCTCTACGGCTCTCTGCCTCCACGCTGCCCGCAACATTGAAACGAGAGCAAAACCCGCTACAACTCACACATCACATCACCACTTCACCCCCTCCCTCCCTCCCTCCTTCCTCCCTCCCTCCTCCCTCCATCCCTCCCTCCATTCCTCCCTCCCTCCACCTTGCCACCCGCCCTCCTCTCTCTCTCTCCACCGAGGCGACTATCCTCTGTAATTACACGCTTGATTACGGCCAACGGTCGAAATTTTCATCCACCAATCCCGCAGCTCCGTTCGGAGACGTCCACCAATCACGTCGCGAAGTGCAGAAACGGCGCCAAAAAAAAGGAGGCGGCGGGACGGTTGAGAATTAGAGCGATTTAAAAATAAACAAACAATTTAAATGCCAACCGTCATTAGGACGCTAACGTACGCTGGTAAAACAAGATGGCTGTCCAGCAGTTCTTTAGCAAAGGGAATCGTGCTTTATTGAGCCGTTCGCATGGTGAGCTGGTTCTTCGGATTGAGGGAGAATGTGTTGTGTGTTGTTCTGTGTAGCACCCAAAAGGGTTCTTCTCTTCTTGCAAGATTGAGCACGTAAGCATGGAAGAACCCCTGTATGGAATTTCGAGCGGGTTCTATAGAGAACCACATGCAAGACATTCTCCAACAATCTGAAGTTTTACTGTGCAAACAGCATAAAATGGTTCTATATAGAACGCTTGGTTCTAAATAGAGCCATTGCCTTTACTAAAGAACTCGAAGAACTGTCTAGTGTATGGAAGCTCTATAGACAGCTTCATGCCCGTATTTGGAACTCCAGGTCTAAGCAGATTTCTTCATGGGGAAAAGGAATTGTTTTTCAAGGTTCTTCTTTAGTGGAGGGAATGGTTCTTTTTAGAACCATGAGTTCTATATAGTACCATATGCATGCTTAAATGTTTTTATTTTTTTTGCATGGGGAAATTCAGATGCTTCTTCAGATTGTGTTGTATATGGTTGGATATAGCACTAAAAAGGGTTCTTCTGTTGTTACAAGCTTGACAACGTAAGCATAGAAGAACCCTTCTTTGGTGCTATGTAGAACCACTTTCGGAAAAGTTCTTAAAGAACCATATACAAGACATTCTCCAACAATCTGAAGAACAATTTCACCATGCAAACAGCCACTTAAGCATGACATGGTTCTGTATAGAATTGGTTCATTGCCTTTACTAAAGAACCCTTGAACAACCATTTAGTGTATCTGAGAGTCATTCTGCAGATGACATCATGCCCATATTTGGAATTCCAGCAGATTTCTCTATGGAGAAAAGGAATTTTTTAAGGCCACGTAAACATCTCAGTCGGAATAGTCTAGTCCGATTGAGGCCAATCGGAATACAGTTGCTATCTGATTGAACAAGATGGGTAATCCTGTAAATAATCCATTAACCCAACCAACATTCACATACATGTAAATTCTGACTTGTGCCTGAAGCTACAATATGAAAGTTTTGGGGATTTTGGAGACCTCTCTGGAAGAAAGGTGTAATTCCACACAATGTGTGGAATAGCATTTTGTAACATTGGCTATGCTTCAGACCCCTTCCCCGAGAGGATGAATCTGATGATAATGAGCACATTGAAAGAATTAAAAGAGAAGGATGTGAATGAACGACCTAATACTGTCATCATGTCTTCATCAGTATAATGTTGACTGTGGGTTTGAGGCCTAAACATCAAGCTGGATGTTCTTTTGACGTTAATACATAAAAACGTATAACGTGATCCTGCAAACTCGCAGCAGCGCTTGGAGTCTGTGTATTAGCATGTTCTTATTTATCCCGACCCAGTACCCTGATGAGAAAAACCCTAGAAACCATTAAGTGTATCTGTTGGTTCCTTTTGATTTTGTGATGTGGTTTTGTAATATATTTTATCACAATGTAAAGGATCCTAATGGTTTAACAGGTGCCAAATGGCTGACCAATGAAAGCGCAGCCTAACGTACACTCTAAATGTTCAAATTTGAAGTGTGTACTATGATGTTAGCTTTTTGTAAGCCATCATGCCATTTGCCTTATTGTAGCCAGTCAGTTAGCAGTTAGCTTACTGCTGTCAAGGTCAAGAAAACAGTTGTGACAATGATGAGTAAACCAACTGGAAGTACTGGAAGTTTTCACTAGTATGTGTTATAAGTTTTCAGCCTTTTTCTAAATCAGCGGTTGGCAACATGCGGCTCTTTTACTGCCCTGTTGTGGCTCCACAGCAGAATTATATTTGTAGGTTAATGATAAAATAATCCTCCTTTAACAGTAAATGGCCTTAAACGCTGGAGTTAATGTAGAACTGCTAATTCACCCTTTAACCCTGAAGATCAGCGCAGACTGCTGAGCACCATAGCAACACAGACAACTGTCTCACCTAGCTAGTAGCTAACGAAACAGCCAAGAGAAAGATTTAAGATGGACATCGATAATTTGGAGACAA
This sequence comes from Pygocentrus nattereri, assembly GCF_015220715.1. NCBI lineage: Eukaryota > Metazoa > Chordata > Actinopteri > Characiformes > Serrasalmidae > Pygocentrus > Pygocentrus nattereri. Next base: position 46,374,099 of record NC_051213.1, on the reverse strand, counting down.
AGACTTATTTGCATTTATAATCACTCCAGCTGGTTTCCTGATACGTTTCATCTGCAAGGTGAAACTGACAAACACTAAAAGGTCACGAAGATGAAGTTAGTTTCTTGTTAACTAACTTCTTTTTTGAATTTTCCCATACCACCTTAAATATGTAACCGCTACACTCATAAAAAAGTCATTTTATGAGCGACATTTTACATGAAACTGTTCTAGTATTGCAGAAAAGTTTCCTGCCAGAGATGCGAGAAAAGTGGCTATAGCTGAGCTAAAGCTTAACGCAGAGCAAAGTAAGTCTGCGTTTTCATTTATATTCTCTTTTAAGCCTGTACTAGTATATGAACACATATTGAGACATACTTACAGCCAAGATGGTAAAATAGACATAAAATGTTGTGGTTCCCAAGGTGGTTTGATTGTTGTAGAAAGGACCAAATGGCTCTTCTTAACTTCTGGGTTGCCAACCCCTGTCCTAAATGTTAGATCGTTTGCTGTACGCTTGCCAGTCAGAAGTTAGCTCACTGCTACAGTATTGTCTAGCAAGTAGATAACGCTAAAGAGTTTCCAGAAAGGTTCCAGTAAGCCTAGTACTGTATGTCTTAATCAGGTCACTCACTTCAGTTCCTTAAATAGTAATTTAGTACAAGTTGGTTAGTTCAAAGCCTGTGCAACAATGACAGCGTTTCCAGAGCATGCATGCTTACACACAAGATCATTGTCAATATAGATTTTTTAAAATAGAAAAATCCATAGGCTAACACAACAAAATCGATTGCATTTTGTTCCCACTCTGCACAGATCCCACAAGGCCAAGGCTAAAAATCACACATATCTTGTCACTACTGTGTGCTAATGATTAGCTATAACCCTCTGTGGAGTTTCCAATTGGTGGAAATATTGGATTAGCTTACTGCTGCTATTAGCAAAATAGCACATGAAGTAGACTAGCAATAGAGTATTAGAAAGCTACTTGGTGGTTTACTGGAACACTGGGAAGTTCAGTAATTCAATAAATCACACAAGGCCTGTCACTACAGCACGCTAATGATTAGCTAAGACTCTCAGCAGAGTTTCAGTTTGGTGGAAATATTGGATTAAATCCGTTAATTTCTGCTGCTATTAGCAGAACAAGCAGATGAAGTAGACTAGCACATTATACAGTGGATTTGTGGTTTACTGGAACATTGGGGAGCTCAATAATTCAATAAATCACACGAGGTCTGTCACTAAAGCATGCTAATGATTAGCTAATGCCCTCAGTGGAGTTTCCAAATGGTTGAATTATTGGGCTGTTCCAGTGGGTTGCGCAGTCATTAGCAGATGGAGTAGCCTAGCAGTAGAGTTCTGTAGAGTCCTGCTTTGGAAAATAACCAACAATAACCCACATCAACAATAACCCATAACCAATTATAGGTGCTCCACTTATTCATGTGGCACCTGTTCTGTGCTCTGTAAATCGCTCTTGGTTCTACTACAATTGCCTGCCACAGTTTGTCATGTCTTTGCACAGTGTGCTGTTTTAAATTCTGTTCTAATGTGAATTTACGTTTAATAAAGGATTCAACTGAGCTTTTTATAACCAGCTTAGTAACCGGTGTAGAGTAAAAGAAATGTATTTTTACTTTTCACAACTTTTCACCTGATGAAGCAGCTAGCTGAATACGCTTACCTTAGCTAAATACTTCTACTTAGCTAAATGCTAATTTTAATGGTTACTCAGTGATCCTGTTCCTTTCGGTTCTAACCAAAACATCTTGCAGCTTTACAGTACATTTGAAGTGTGTAATGTGCTGTTAGCCTTTTGTTAGCCATCATATCATTTGCCAGACAGTTAGCAGTTAGCCTGATCATTCCAGCATGAAAAGAATGACAGCTCTTATTGAATCCAAAGCGTTTGCCATAGAGAGAGACTGCTGATAACGGGCCAAAGATCACTTAACACTGAAACATTTTGCAATCAGACAAGTGCAGTCTCTACATATACAATATAGCATCAGAATATGTTGCTAAGAGGTATGTGTGAAGATGAAAATACATTTAAACTACAAATCCCATGGCTTTGCGGTGGCACCACTTAATGGGATGTGTGATAGTGATGTCATCCACTCGACAAACTGTGTAGTCCGTTTTTGGGAAACCTTGTAAATGTATATTTTCTGGAATGTTATGTCGGGAACAAGATAAGTAACTTGTTATTTCAAGATAACAGATTTGTTATCTTGAGATAACAAGATAAGTAACACCTTTTTTTTTCAAGATAACAATTTTGTTATCTTGACAAAACAAGATAAATAGCTCGTAATCTCAAGGTAACGACTTTGTTATCTTGCGGTCACAAGGTAAGTAACTCATTGTCATAAGATAACAAGATAATTAACTTGTTATCTCAAAATAACAATCCAGAAAAGTATAACGAGTTAATAATCTTGTTATTTTATGACAATGAGTTACTTACCTTGTGACCTCAAGATAACAAAGTCATTACCTTGACTAATATTTCTCTGGACTAATATTTCTGCCTTTTACTTTCATTTAATTGCTTGGAACATTGACATTGTCCAATATAACTGAATATGTGGATATATGTTAGACTGCAAGTTGTTCTAAAACCTATAATGTACATCCCCGGTTCAACATGAAGGTCCGTTTTTTTTTAATGCAAACAGCAGGGGGCGATCTGACGGGTTCCTTTCCGCATAGACCTCTATAGTCATGTGATCATATCCATATTAGGGAATGTAGGTCTAAGCAGTTTTTTTTCTAGGTGAAATATTAAAAAAATTTTTTTCATCTAAAATTTTTTGGTCAAAAGTTGCTGCTATAACAGCCTAAGTTAACCTTTTCTAGATCACCGTACTGGTACCGCCACTCTTTCGTCAGAGCGTTGTCTTCCAGATCTTTTTTATTCATTAAATCGGGGTGTCTAACTCGAAAAAGGGCCGTTAAAAGGGCCATATTAAAAAATCTCAATAAATTGATGGGCCAGCTTTGATTTTTTTATAAAACTGACCACTGTTTATTAAAAATATGCCAAATACATGAACGGTTTAAAAACAATTTTGATTAAAAAAAACAAATCGTTTTTATATAAAGCAATAGACCACATTAGCAGATAACTGTTAACCTCTTTAATGTCCCCACTGTACAGTTGCCTTTTTATTTATTTATTTATTTATTTTTATTGTTGTTCAGGAGGTGGGCGGGGCAGTGCATGCTGGGAACTGTAGTGCAGCTCATGGTGAAATGTTCTAATATTAGTAGAAAATTAAAATAGGATTGTGCCACAGGCCTGACTTGGAGCGCGGGCCTTGTGTTTGACACATGGGCATTAAATCATCCAGCAATACAGTGACACAATACAGAAAGTTTAAAGTCCCAGGATTAGATTCCCGCAAACCATTCTATGGTTTTTTACAGCAGTAATGATTGTCTCATTTGCAGCATAAACACCAATAGAGCAAACATCGGCAAATCTGCTACCTCCAAAACCTTGTCGCCATCACGAGAGATCATAATCCAAAACTTGTGGTCTTGATAACATGGAAATAGTCATAGTCCGACTCTTTACCGACCTCGGAATTCAGAGGATCCAGTGACATTTTGGTTGGGAAATATAATGAAGGCCAAAATGTATCACGTTTGGAATATTTTTGTTTACTACCCAATGAAAATGCAGATTTTCGAGAAGAACCCATCAGTTGGGAGGGTGGGATCTAGCGAATACTGCCCTATCATTTTCACACTGTAAAAACAAGTCCATTAGAGGCATCTTTTGGGGTTCCTCAGCTTCCCACATTGGTGGAACATTTTGGGAACTTCTAGAAACCCTTCTGACATGGGCAGCTCTCTGAGATACTTAAGATCATTTACAAGGTTCCTTAACAAATCCATCATGGTCTTTAAACTGCTAGGTTGTTCATCAGTATTCACGCAATCACAGATATCCTACAGTCAAAAAGAAAATATAAAAGTAGGCATTCAGTGCTGTTGACTGTTTACATCAAACCCAATATGGCTTGAGTTAAATGTAATTCTAAAATGAAGCTAGCGACCTAAACAAACCAGCTATGAGAAATGTAGTTAACTAGTTAAACTGCAATCCTAGTAATGTCATGGACAGGAGCACAATTATATAACTAGCTTGCTAATTAGAAATTAATAAAGCAAGCTAACTTCTAAGCCAGTTTAGGTTTTCACTGACCAGCTAGGTAGCTGTCTCTGGAACTAGTCCACTGGTGGTCACCACCAACCTGGACAGCCTGGACAAAGGCATATCAGCAAACCTGGTCTGGCTATGACTGCAACCTAGCTATTTTTCTTACTCCTTTTCACAATATTAGCACTTACGGTTGTCTAGGGCAGATCTAGTAGGACACAAATTTTACGAACTAACTTGTGGTAAAGGTGGCATCTTATGATAGTGTGAAGTTTAAA
>NC_051213.1:46364668-46367168 GCF_015220715.1 Pygocentrus nattereri | reverse complement strand
AACCAGTGTGGAACCAAGACTACTAGAGCTAAAGAAACATGGTCAAAAACAAGGGTAAAAAACGCCTCTACTGATGTTCATTTCTACTAACGCCCCTGTGGGATTCCAGTCCTATGTTAGCACTAAGGTTACAGCAATTCGCACGAAAACATTTTGACAGTTCTATATTCAACATGAACTTGTAGCCTCTTTCAGTAACGAGTCCTGGCATAGAGCTGCTCCTGTTTACTGTTCCTAACAACTAACCGAAACCTGGTTAGGCTTTGGCTCGTATTCACAGTGATGTGTCTAGAACTTCCAGACGGCCCGAGTGACGTCTTCCTCACAAAATAGTAAGTCAAAACATGATTGGTTAATTCCACAATCGGCTCCTACACTAAAAAAGTGTGCTTTACTTCGAGTCGATGTAGAGCTTGTGCATATGTTATGGACTTGTCCAAACAGGATTATGGAGGCCTTGGCCTTTGCTTCCCTTCTGGCAAGGAGGAGGATATTGATTAAATGCAAATCACCATATCCACCAAAGGCCTCACAGTGGCTCGGTGATCTTATGCTTTTCCTTGAATTAGAAAAGATTAGGTTCTTGTCCAGAAAGGCATTTGTAAAATTCCATAGGCGTGTCGGAGCAAAATCTACATTTTTTTGCTGTTTTTCAGTTTTTGGCATAATGTGAAAGTGTCTGTTGCTCTTTACATAGTATGTCAATTTCATGCTGAATGGACTGAAAGAAACAGCTCAGAATGACTTGGAAAAGCGTCTGGTTCCATTGACTTCCATTAAAAGTGAAGTATGTTTTTTCCCTCTCCTGTAAAGTTATTATTTTGGAGATACAAGGTTTTGTTCCAGCAGCGATATATGTAGTTAGATAAATATATAGATAGATATGCTGTTGGAAATAAAGGTTCTGTTCAAATAATTTTTTCCCAGGTAAACCTGTACATATTTATACCTTTTCATAACCTAATGTTTAAGAACAGAACAAGGTCTGGAGGCGAGGCGGAGTGTGTGGAGAACATATAATTGCAATGGATTATGGTTCAGTTATGTTCCTTGACTAAAGATACTGAGATGCACTCTTGAGGGTTTCACCCCAATGACAAGAGGGGTCCTGCCCCAGTGACAGTTTACTACCTTTATATATGCATTTTTTTTAAATGTTGTTTTTTGTGCAGTTTGTTATAAAATGTGGAATGTGTGCATGTGTTTCAGTGACAGTGTAACTGTATATCCCCTGAATAAACTTAAAAGACTTAAGCTAATGTGATATATTTGTGTGGAAATGACGTGCATATTTGAATCGAATAACGTTAGCACACTTTTTTCAGCTGATAGTTAATCTAAGGACTTCTGTCCAGATCCTTAAGTCCTAACCAATGGGAGAGCTCACTTGGCTGTATCTACTTAGATAGCACAGAGAAAACTACAACGGCGTTTCAGGGCCACTGTTAATAAAAATAAAACTAGTAGATTTCCAGAATAAAGTCATAATATTTTGAGAAAAAAAGTCATATTTCAAGAATAAAGTCGGAATGTTTGAGAAAAAAGTCATATTATTTTGAGAAAAAGTCATAATATTTTGAGAATAAAGTCATGTTATTTTGAGAATAAAGTAACGTTTTGAGAAACAAAGTCATATTTCAACAATAAAGTCACAATATTTTGAGAAAAAGTCATAATATTTCAAGAATAAAGGAACATTCTGAGAAAAAATGTCATATTTCAAGAATAAAGTCGTAATATTTTGAGAAAAAAGTCATAATTTTTTGAGAAAAAGTCATAATATTTCAAGAATAAAGTAACATTCTGAGAAAAAATGTCATATTTCAAGAAAAAAGTCGTAATATTTTGAGAAAAAAGTCATAATATTTTGAGAATAAAGTAACATTTTGAGAAAAAAGTCATATTTCAAGAATAAAGTCATAATATTTTGAGAAAAAAGTCATAATATTTTGAGAAAAAAGTAACATTTTGAGAAAAAAGTCATATTTCAAGAATAAAGTCATAATATTTTGAGAAAAAAGTCATAATATTTTGAGAAAAAAGTAACATTTTGAGAAAAAAGTCATATTTCAAGAATAAAGTCATAATATTTTGAGAAAAAAGTCATAATATTTTGAGAAAAAAGTAACATTTTGAGAAAAAAGTAACATTTTGAGAAAAAAGTCATATTTCAAGAATAAAGTCATAATATTTTGAGAAAAAGTCATAATATTTTGAGAATAAAGTCATAATATTTTGAGAAAAAAGTAACATTTTGAGAAAAAAGTAACATTTTGAGAAAAAAGTCATATTTCAAGAATAAAGTCATAATATTTTGAGAAAAAAGTCATAATATTTTGAGAATAAAGTCATAATATTTTGAGAAAGTCATAATATTTTGAGAAGTAACATTTTCAGAAAAAGTCGTATTTTGAGAATAAAATTGTAATATTTTGAGAATAAAGTCATAATATTTTGAGAATAAAGTAACATTTTGAGAAAAAGTCATATTTTGAAAATA
>NC_051213.1:46352168-46359668 GCF_015220715.1 Pygocentrus nattereri | reverse complement strand
ACGAATGAACAAACGAATGAAGCACACATGCATGTCATAAAGCGTCCCCACGTTACACACCCAGCCTCATGTGCTTCCTGACGCTGCGAGACTCACTGGCATCTATAAACATGGACAAAAGGACATTAGCATGTCTTCAAACCGTGGTAGCTGTAGTTTTTATAGGCGAGAGTGGTACTCAACATGGTTTAAGGCAAGTGAGGCAAGAAGATCGCACAATGCTAATCTGTCTCTAAGCTGTCGGTATAATTTTTTCAGTTTTTGACAGAAATTGAACGAACCTTTTGCCCTTTACATTGCCTGTGAACTTCAGGGTGGATGGATCAAAACAAATGGCCCAAAATCACTGGGCCAAAATTCGGGTTCCATTGACTCGCATTAAACGTGAAGCAGGTTTTTTCCTTCTCCTGTGAAGTCACCATTTTGGAGATACTAGGCTTTCTCCCGACAACAGCGACATGCGTAAGTGCCTACAGCACTGCGCAAAAGTCAAAGAACGCTCTCATTTAGGCAATTTCCCATCATTTCTCAGGAGTCCAGACTTAAAGATATAGAGAAAATGGGACTCCTAACAACCACCTGGAAGACCTGGTCAACCACCATCAGATAAACAGCACTTAAAGCCCATGCTTCAAACACAAGGCCCACGGGCCGAAGCAAGCCCATAACTCAATCCTGTTTGGCCCAAAAAATGATTTTCATTTTCTATTAATATTAGCCCGTTTCACCATGAGCTGCACTACAGTTCCCCTCAAGGGTACGTCTTCAGTCTGTTCAGTTAGGGAACATGATGCGTTGCAGTTATATTTATAAATGTTGCATTGACTCTGTAAACTCTGTTTTAAAGCTTTCGGTTATTTGTGTTTTGACATATTTCCCCCGGGAGAATCTTATTTACAGTACGCAGTTGGACCTTAAAGCCAATGCTGTACCTTTGAAGGTACATTTACACTGTTTGTACCTTGATGAAGGAAAAATGTACCTGCGCAGTGTAAATGTTTATGGGGCTCTTGGCCGGGCCTAGACTGAGCCAAAGCATGGACTCTTAGAAGTGAAACACCACTGACATCACAATTTAATCCAGACTAAGCTTAATCTGTGCGCAAGAAACTGTGTGTGTATATATGTGTGTATATATATATATATATATATATATATATATATATATAATTTAAAAAAAAATTCCAAGTAACAATAATATGCCCCATACTTATATATAAATATATAGTCAGGACAGCAATGATATGCAAATATCTATAATATAACCAATATGTATTATATATATAGTCACAAGTCACAACAAACCTCACATGGTGAAATGGTTCTTCAGAAGAATGGAGAATGTGTTGTATATGGTTCTTAATAGCACCAAAAAGGGTTCTGCTACTGTAACGGTGTCAAGCTTGTAGAAATAGAAGAAGCCTTATGCTATATGGAACCATGAACATATATATATATATATTCTCTATCAATCTGAAGAACTCATTCACCATGCACAGGACGATTAAGCATGAAATGGTTATAAAAAGAACCATTCCTCTTCCTAAAGAACCCTTGGAGAACCATCTTTTCTATGAGTGTACACGTGTCGGTACCTGTATGTATTAAACAAACTCTAATCCTAATCCTAAACTCAGGACCCAAAAGGCAGCCGCTCTGCTCTGTAGGTTTTACTAAATGAAACGCGGAGCTCTCGTTCAGAGTGAGGACGGCTCAGCTCGTCCTCACACGGCGGGCTTCTGTCTGCTTTTCCGGGTCAGAGCCGGACGGTTTAGTGCAGAAAATGTACAAAAACAAACACACACACACACACATAAACACACACACCATCGGGCGTCCTCCAGTCTTTGCGTGAAGTTCACAGCGAGGGAAGCAGATCCATCTAAAGCCTTTGTTCTTCGCTGGCTCGTCTCTTTTATTAGTTTTTATTAACTCCCCGTGCTGCTCTTTTCCTCTCTCTCTCTCTCTCTTTTCTCTCTCTCTCTCTCTCTCTCTCTCTCTGTCACTGCTCCCAATAATCAATGCTGATATATTGCCAATATCCCGGCCGGTCCCCAGTGTCATCCCTCACTGCCCTGCTTTATTGTGGGAGATTGGCCCAATAATAATGATATTTATTATAGATATTTATTGTCCTTATCATAACGGCTGAGTGTGTGTGTGTGCATGCACTATTACACTCTCCAACTTTTTCCTCTTTTGCCTCTTTCACTCTCACTCTATCTCACACATTTCTCTTCTTCTGAGTGCTGTATACATACACACACACACACACACACACACACACACACAAACACACACTTTCTAAGCCACTTCTCCCAGCAGTCATCGGGCGGAAGGCAGGATACACCCTGGACAGGTCTCTCGCAGGGCAGTGTGTGTATGTGTGTGTGTGTGTGTGTGTATATATATATATATATATATATATATATATATATATATATATATATATATATATATATATATATATACACATATATACATACGTACACACACACACACATATACATTTAAAAACGATGGTCCTTCAATGGTAAAAAAAAAAATATGTAGAACCACGAACACTCAGCGTACCCTTTGAATGACTTATGGGTTCACTGCATCATCAAAGCCTTCTCCAGATTGATGTAAAATGTGCTGGTGGTGGTTCTATATAGAACCTTTTTGAAAAGGGTTCTTCGACTGTTACAATGTCAGGCTTGTTACAATAGCAGAACCCTTTTGGATCCCCATCCACAGCCCATTCTTCCTCAATCTGAAGAACCTTTTCATAATGCAAAGATTTTCTTCACTGAAGAATCCCAGACAACCATCATTTTAAGTGTATATATACATAGTTGTAATATATTTGTGTTGTTCGGTCGTAACATTCCAGCTGAATTACGTCCTTCGGTCCACACTGCAGCCCTGAAAATCGTGTGTATCATCACTGTTGGAGGAGAACCTCGTAACACCGTTATTATTTCCTTTTTTACACCATTCAGAAACACCAGCTGCTCTTCACAGTGTGTGAACACATCACGGCGAACGGACCTAAAAGGCTCAGAACGCATCCTTCGCTGTAATGTTACATTAACATACGTTAAAGTTGAGAATCCTTCTTTCTTCTCCTGTAAATCTACAGCAGACGAGGCCGTATCCTGACAGCGCCGGTCCCTCTGTACTCCGGCGTTATTCTGATTGGCTGTACGGTTCCGGCTCTCGCCTCAGTGCTCCTACGGAGGGATTTAGGAAAGAAAGCCGCAACATCATGTCCAAGGCCTAAAGCAACCCCCCCTGAAAACCCCCCATTCCCTGCCCCCCAGCCCCAAGGCCTCCAGACAGTAATCTACACCTCCCCTCCTCATCACTTCTCCTATCGATTTCCTCTCTCTCTCGCCCCCCTCCCTCTCCCTCACTCTCCGGGACGCAGCAGGGCAGAGGCAGCTCATTGGTCAGCTGAGGCGAAGTGGGATCTGACCACAATAGGAGAGCGAGCCACAGAACGACAAAAGGACGGCGCATGGGACCGACAGAAAAAATGGGCGAAGAAAAAACTGACCAAAATGACCAAGATGTGCAACGCTACAGTGACACAAGCGCCGAATACCCACAGGAGAGACGAGAGACTCAGAGAGGGAGAAGGACAGTGACGGAGTTGGTTGACGTGGTCATCATAAAACTGTCCGTTCTAAATCAGCTGATGGTGTGACGGTGCGATTCCTACACTGAAAGCAATGGTGGAGGTTATCATTGAGTCCAGCCCCCGACCTGAAGCGTAATTGGCGCCCTGTGAAAGAGCAGCACTGCTTCATTAAAGAAATTAAAGCGATAGTTTGGCCCTGCAGTCACGTTTGCTTCCAACGTGCTGCACTAGAGCAGAGGTTCCCAACCTTTCGCAGCTCGTGGTCCACATGAAAGACCTACAGAGCCTGGTTGGTGGCTCCCCTTTAAAAAGGAATAATGCATGGTCACGCCTTCTTAACATGTGGGATCAAGATCCTAATGCGTGGCCACAACTTACTAAGTCACTGGAAGAAGATCATGCCTTACTAAGTCGTGGCCATGCATTAGGACCTCAATCCCACACCACAGTAAGTAGTGGTCAGGGCTTAATTATCTTGTTCACACACCTTACTAAGTCATGGCCATGCATTAGGATCTCATTCCCACACCTTAGTAAGTAGTGGTCAGGACTTAACTATCTTGTTCACACCCCTTACTAAGTCGTGCCCATGCATTAGGATCTTATTCCCACATGTTAATAAGGCGTGGCCACACATTAGGATGTCGTTCCCATGTCTTAGCAAGTAGTGGTCAGGACTTAATTATCTTGTTCACACACCTCACTAAGTCGTGGCCGCTCATTATTTTTAGTTACACAGTATGTCACCAGCGGGGCTCCGTAAAGAGCAGAAAAGCTTCCACGGTCGTGGCAACTAAGTCGTGGCCATGCATTAGGATCTTGTTCCCATGCCTTACTAAATAGTGGCCACACATTAAGATCTCGTTTCCACGCCTTACTAAGTCGTGGCAGTGCATTAGGATCTCATTCTCACACCTTATTAAGTTGTTGCCACTCATTAGGATCTTGTTCCCACACCTTACTAAGTTGGGGCCATACAATAGGAACCCGTTCTACACCTCACGTGCGTTGTTGCCATGCATTAGGATCTCCTTCCAATGCCCTAGTAAGTCGTGGCCACAACTGTATTATCTTGTTCGCACACCTTACTAAGTTGTGGCCACACATTATTTTTATTTCTACAGGATGTCACCAGTGGGGCTCCGCAAAGGTCAGAAAATCTTCCACGGTCTAAAGATCCTGCTGATCTACAGCCAGTTGCGCCGGCTGAAAGCGAGTTCAATCGTAGCCTTATTAATGTGTGGGAGCAAGACGGTAATGCATGGCCACAACTTAGTAAGGCGTGAGCTTCGCTAGCTCTACTGTTTACACTTATTAACATCTTCATTTAAAACCTCCAGAAAATCATTACAATTCACCTGTTAGCCAAGTTTGAGTCGGGTTCTGTCAATCACTTGTTCAGCGATATTCAACACTGAATGGGGCCACACTGACCCCAGAGATAGGAGGGCTAGACAGGGCATTTAACACCAAACAGCTCTGAGTGACTTCGTTTCCATCTCAACCTCTTTTTATAAAAAATCGGTAGAATTCTACTGTAACGACTTTAGCTCCTTCCAAGAGTCCAGCAGCACCTTGTAATGTCCTTCCTTTTTTTTTGTCCATCTCTCTTTCTCTCTCTCTCTCTCTCTCTCTCTCGCTCTCTCTCTCTCTCTCGCTCTCTCTCTGCTCGCTGGAGGCGGGCTGTTGTTGAACATTTCTCCAGCTGTTAATTGTCCGAGCAGCAGCGATTGACATCTCGATTAGAGCTCATTGATTTCTCTCTCCTAAGTACATCGATTTTTAAACTTCCCATTGATCCAGCCTCTAAATCTCTCTCTCTCTCTCTTTCTCACACAGTCTTTCTCACTCTACCCCTCTATTTCTCTCTCTCTACCCCTCTTTCACAACATTTCCGTGTTTAATGTTATAAAGCTAGCGCTGGTTCTAACGTTTTGGCCCGTCATGTTTAATGAGCTTAAAGTCAGATCACACAGTGAATCGTAACTATTAGGCTTGCAGTTCATCAATGAACGAGAGAAGAAAACACCTCGAGAACATTGCTGATTTCTGCTAGCACCCCTATGGGACTCCTGTAGCACTTCAGCACTAAGCCAGGGGCAAAGCATGGGAAGATTTTTCAGTCGTTCTAGATTCAACATGGGCATTTAAAGCTTGTAACACCCAATCCACGTATTTAACCTTCTTCAGCGAAGAGTCCTGGCATGGAGCTGCCACTGTTCTCCATTTCTAACAGCTGAATGAATCCCGGTCAGTGACGTATCTAGAACTTCTTAAAGGCCCAGTAATTCTTTTCTTCACAAACTTGGTCCCATCTACTATAAATCAAAACATGACTAGCTGATTCCGCCGTTTCTTCCTATTGACGCTGGCAGCTAATCTAACATATAAGGCCTTCAGTCCAGCTCCTGAAGTCCTAACCAATGGGAGAGCTCGCTTTACTGAATCTACCTAGATACAGTGTAGAAAACAATCCTGATTGGACAGTTTTTTGTGTAATCATTTCAGAATTGGCCTCTTTTGTTTCCAACCGTAACTGAAATAAAATGAAAGGAAATAAAAACTATAAACTGTGTTATTTCATAGAAGTCATTAGGCCTAGAAGAGCCTGAGGGTTCCCCTCTTCACTGTAGCACGAGGTAAGCGAAAGGCAGCCTAATGCTGACCAGTTCAAACTGTGGTTCTACATAGAACCATGGACACCCAAGAACCATTCTCATACTTAAATGGTTCTTTGCATGCTGACATGGCTGGATGTGCTTTTTGAAAATGGTTCTATATAGTACCAAAAAGGTTTCTGCTATTGTTACAATGTCACATTTGTGCCAATAGAAGAACGTTTTTTGGTTCTTTGCATGCGGAAATGGTTCTTCAGATTGATTGAGAGTGTGTTGTACATGTGGGGTTTTTTTTTCGAAAATGGTTCTATACAGTACTAAAAAATGTTCTGTTAGTGTTACGATGCCATGTATGTAACAATAGAAGAACCCTTTTTGGTGCTCTGCATGGTGAAATGGTTCTTCTTATCGATGGAAAATGTGGTTCTAGATAAAACCTTTTTGAAAATGGTTCTATACAGCACCAAAAAGCTATTATAACAAGTGTGACGTCATAACAATAGCACTCCTTTTTGGTACTTTATAGAACCATTTACAAAAGGGTTCTATATAGAACCTTGTACAACACATTCTCCATCAATCTGAGGAATGATTTAGCCATGCAAAGAACTCTTTAACCATGCAAATGGTTCTTTAAGCGTTCATGGTTCTACATAGAACCACTGTCTTTACTAAACAAACCCCTGGAGAACTATCTTTTATAGGAGTATGGCTTAGTGCTGGAGCTACAAGGCTAAAAAAGATTGTTCTTCAAGGGTTCTTTAGTAAAGGGAATGGTTCTATTTAGAACCATGGGTTCTACATATAACCATTTTGTGCTTAAATGGCTTTTGGCATGGTGAAATGGTTCCTCAGATTGATGGAGAATATCCATGGTTCTATATAAAACCATTTTGAAAATGGTTCTATGTAGCACATTTACTATGCCAATGACATTGTAACAAGAACCCTTTTTGGTGCTATATAGAACCATATACAACACATTTTCCATCATTCTGAAGAATGATTTCCCCATGCAAAGAACCTTTAAGCATGCAAATGTTCTTTGAGTGTTCATGGTTCTATATAGAACCACTGTCTTTACTAAAGAACCCTTGAAGAACCATCATTTTTGACAGTGCAGGGGATGTTTGTGAACGAGCTTGACTAGCTACGTTTTTTAAAGAAATGCTTTTTTCAGTGCCTGATGAAGGCAAGATGACCTACCTGATGGTCAGATTCCAGCAGAGATGTCCCAATTGAGAAGGCTGGAATGCA
>NC_051213.1:46344668-46349668 GCF_015220715.1 Pygocentrus nattereri | reverse complement strand
ACCCTAACATAATCGAAATGCATAAACAAATGAAAATAAATGTTAAAAAAAAAAACATGCAAGCTCTTGATCGAACGATCGATGTTCATAATCAACAGAAGTCCACAGGAACGTAAACCTGCGTGAGACGTCACGCGAAGAAGAGCTTAGCTATACCGGTTGTTGTTGTTTACAGGCTCTCTGTACTTGTTCGTTTTCCGACCCATGTGGCTGGTCAGTGTTCCAGAAGTGCTAACGAGGACGATACTTTTGGAAAAGCATATTTTATCACGATCGCTACAGGATATTGTCATATTGCCCACCTCTGTGTGAAACGTGAACGGTGGAAAAAAACACCATGTAAAATTTTGAGACTTTCTGCGGAAAACCTCCAGCACATTTTATCCCATCCCGCGTCCCTCTATCAATAACCACAGACGGCCATGCTGTCCTGAGAATGAGGCCTTTTTATAGATATTAGAAAATAATCTAAACCCCTTCTCCACACATTAAACACAGAGGCTAAAAAACTGCTGCATGAACTGAAATGCGGGGCTTAGTGTTTTGAACCGAGGGGCTGGAACGAGACAGAGAAGCATAGCCAACGTGATTTTTGCATTCGGATCATCCGCAGCTGCAAAAATCCAGCTGAAAGCCAAGGCCGGGCGTGCTGCGAAGGCCGGGGGGCTGTACATTACAAGGCAAGCCAGACGCATTGGTTCCGTATAATGCCAGATTGTTACCTCAGCTTTCCAACCAAACATCTCCGAGGTTGAGCTGTTGTGGATAATGATACCCTTTATGTTGCTTTACTAAGAGAAATAGCAATGTTCACGCCATTTCGGTCAACTGTCTCACAAAAAAAGTATTTGCGAAAGCAAAAATGTGCCTTTTGTAAGACTTTTGTGAGACGTAATGCAGTCTTGCTACAGTTCTTTCACAGAGGTCCCACCATTTGTCTCCCTTTTTGCACCAAGGAGTTTGTTCCCCTATGACATTGATATATTGGCTTGGGGGGGTGAAGATTAATTTCGAGCTGAAATGCACTTCACGACAGCCAATGTTCTGAACCTTTGACAGCAATGTTGATGTCTTTGTCAGCTTTTTGGCTCCATTTTTGAATATTGGAAATGGGAAAATCGTGCTATTATGGCGTGCTCATGCTCTGCGTTAGCATCAATCATTCACAATATATTGAAATATAACATGACGTGTCTAATATGGTTTTAAAGCTTGAGGGTTTTGCATCCTTGTGAAGGAGCAAGATAACAAGGCTTTTCAAGTGTCCTGATATCAATACCACCAACATTCCTCGCACACATAAGAAGGTGAAATCTGTGTTTCCTACAGTAAAATTTGGTAGGTACAAACATCAATAAGTATATTTGAAAAGTACACGTTAGTCTTAACTAAACTATCTAAAGATGCCAAAAAATGAGGCCTGTAAAGATGTCTCGATTTCGTCTTTTTGGTCTGGTCTAAGTCTATTAATCCATGTGCCTATTCATCAGCCTATAATTGTGAAGATGTGCTCTGCAAAACAAAACCTGTCTTTCAGAAAATAATTTCTAAAATGGGTGTAGTGTGTTCGTTATGCATGTTCATTTCAGGGTACTGGTTCTGCAGCATTTATTAATGGGGTTATTCTGATGAGAGAAGACTCTTATTGTGTAGGCGAGGCTAGCCACCAAGCTGTGTTCAGGTGTAGAACAGCAAGAACACAGTCAATCAGAGCCATAGACTTCTACAGCCACTAATAAAGCCCAACCACTTATGCAGAAGTTGTGTCTTCTGTAATAGCAGTAAATGCGACATGACCTAGTTTTCGGACTGTCATGGACCTGGATAATACCTGCCGTACTGGTTAAAAAAATCTGCAGCATTGATAGTTGACATAATTCTCATTATAGTCGTTATAGTACTTCAGTACTCCAGCGTCAGTCTGTCCACCCCTTCAACACACAACCAACCCAAAAACACAGTGCTATCCAGCTGCAACCAAGTCCCGGAATGGACAAAGCTTTAGCTTAAATGACTGTTAGCCAACTAAGCTAAGCTATCTAACCGTTACATACACAGAAAGCGTCGTTTTATCCAACATTAGTTAAGTAACTGGCATGCCTTGACTGAAACAGATGCATGGCACTTACAAACACGTCCATAATGTGAAAGGTATTAGCTAACTAGTTACCTCACTAGCAAGTTGGCTAACGTCCACCCAAACTGGGCCTTTTTACTCCCAAGCTGAGGCTCTGCCCAGCCTGGGGCTACATCAGAGGGACTTCAGCTAGATGTCACACCAAAAAAAGCCAACACAGAACCTCAATTTCACTCTAACCAGAGATAATCGATGTATAATTTGATCTACAGACAGAATCAAGTAAAGTTTAGACCACATCCAGAAGATCAGAAATCTGCCATTCGACTACAGTTCCCTTCGATGACTAAATGAGATGCTAACGCTACAAGCCAAATGGTCACTAAACACCTCTATTAGGCATTAAACCTCCATTTAAGGAATACGTCCGCTAAACGGTTCCATTAGCGGAAGCTCGGAAAGCTTGACTCGCTGCCATCAGGACCTCGATAAAAGAAAGCGAAGTTCCCCGAGCCAAAGAGCAGTCAGAGCTGCTACGTCTAATACGAGAGAGAGAAAAGCAACGGTTCTATTAAGATATAAGGCTGAAGGGAGAAAAGAGACATAAGGCTGAGGGTGTCCTCAACAAAAGTACTGCTCAGCAGATGTTCCAGCTGTGCTCTGAGGATACAAATGAACGAATTCTTGTTGCAACACTCTTTTCTCAACATTTTTGAGATACCCAGCCGAATTAGGTGTCTTGGTCATTTGGAAAGATGTGGTGGATCTCAACAGCTTCAGAATAGATGCATGCTGGTCTTTCCACTCCAAGGCTATGTACGATTGTGGAAGAATCCGTTGCGAAATTGGGAGAAAATGAAGAAAAAAGAGAAGGAAAGGACCCAAACTGATAAAGAATGGACACTGTTTCACTGCCCAGACATTGAGCTTTATTTTAAGTCCCCAGTTCTCATGTAAAAAAATGAAAAAATGGAGACCCAAAAGCATGTAAGAGGATTTTCTGAGTGATGGAGAAGGAGAAAGTGAATAAAAAAAAAAACAAGAAGGACGGAGAGGGACATGGCGAAGGAGAAGAGGCGAGAGAAGGATATAGTCGGGATTAAGAGGCATAGGAACGGGAGAGGATTAGATGATTGTGTTTGTGTGTAACCTGGACAGACAGGAGGAGGGAGGTTAGGTGCTACGAGGCTCTGGCAGAACACAAAGACATTTTTTTTTCCTTTTTCTCCCTGCCTTCATTTCTCGGACTCCCTCCCTACTCTGTTCTTTCGTCCTCACCTGGTCACTGAGTGCCATGGTTAAGCAATGAACTGGGCCAGACAGCTAACTCTTCACTGCCTCACACAGGTCATGTGTGGAGCTGCATCCACTCCTAGGTAGATTTTGGGCTTGAAATTTTGATCTGAACCCAAATATGGTCTAAGAACATACTCTGCCTGTAACCCAAGCACATGTAAAGAATTCAAACCCAACCACAGCCTGACAAAATTCTGTCGAAACCTGACCAAGGGCCGACAACATTCTGAGCCTGATGATGGGAGAGCACAACACTGTCCCACACCAAATACGGCCTGACAAAACTCTGTAGATTTCTGTAGATTGGAAAAATGTTGTCTGACACCAAAAGTAGCAAAGCAAAATTGTGACAAAATTCAGTTTGATTGGGACCTTACACAACTCTGTCTGAACTGTATCCTCAAAAAAACCCAGTGTAACCCAACAAAATTTTGATTGTCTAAATCCGACTGTAGCCTAACAAAATTCCATCTGAACCTGAATGTGGCTCAACAAAATTCTGTCTGAACCAAACTGTAGTCTGTGAAAATTGTGCTCAAAGTCGACCGAACAAATTTCTGTCTCAACTGTAGCCTGGCAAAATTCTGCCTTCTGTCTCAAACTTGACTTTCTTCTGAAAAAGTCTGTCAAAACCTTCCTGTAGTATGAAAAGATTCTGTCCAAACTTGAATATAGCCTGAAAAAATTCTGTCTAAACTCAACTGTAGCCTGACAAATTCTGTCCAAACTCAACTGTAGCCTGACAAATTCTGTCCAAACTCAACTGTAGCCTGACGAAATTCCTCCTGAATCCTGTCTTATTTACACAAAAACGAATGGTTGACTCAGGCATGGCTAACTGAAAGACGTTTAATGTAATAGAAGTATAAAAAATACAGTAGGGAGAAAAACAAAGGCAGGGCTGAGTTCAGGTCACAATCCCGTAAGGAAGAGGGGTTGTGAGAAACCCAAACATGGATTTCAACTGACCTGAGCTCAACAAATATTTGAAAGATGATGTTCAAACTTGAATAAATCTGACATCATAAGTTGGGTCTCATCAGGTTCAGCCTAATATTTCAAGCTGTACTCCTAGAGCTCCAATCCTCCAAAGATGGGATAGTGAAAAGGCCTGGTCCACCATTAGCCATCAAACTACAGGTCCAGGGGGTTACAACCAAAGGCAAGAAGAAAGCGTTGACAGTCCACTTCTGCTGGTCACTAAGCATCATGTTCTGTGAAGATACTGGTGCTTTCAGCTTTAGCATCAGGGTTTCCTGGTAAAGTGAGGCCTAAGGCCTGAGTGGATTGTGCAGGTGTATGTATATCGCTGTTGTCAGAACAAAACCTTGTATCTCCATTTTTGTCATTTTACAGTTTCTGTCAGAATTTGAAAATTGGACCAACAGAAATGACCCAAAATTACTGTTAAAAAAATGTCTGGTTCCATTGACTTACATTGAAAGTAAAGCAGGTTTTTTCCTTCTCTTGTAAAATTACCATTTTGGAGATACGAGGCTTTGTTCTGACAACAGCGATATGCATGTATTTATGAAGGTTTAGTTCCAAAACACATTAAACGCCACTGTTATTATTATGATTATTACTATTATATCATTGGGAGGAGGCTTTGCACATAGAAAGTATC